>NC_092340.1:40666354-40973125 GCF_046630445.1 Rutidosis leptorrhynchoides
TCCTTATACTAGTTTTGGTTGAACTATTAGACTATTGGACTATTGGACTACTATCATTGAACAATTAAAAGGTAATAAAAGAGTAGGAAATATTAATTACAACACCTTTTGACTTAAATATCGTTAATGAATTACATCTACTACAGTTAAATATCTCCTCAAGTTTGCCACTTGATTTCATTTGTATCTTGACGATTACAATCTGTGTTCAAACCTTTCATGATTATTGAAAACACCTCAATCGAGAAGATGTACCAACCACACTTCATTTACGAAAGAAAAGATTGATGCGCATAGATATGCACCTGAAACTCTCGGAAACTGAGAAAACGTTTAACGCGTAGTTGTGCTAATCCCTTTAGCGTTATTATTATCGAAAATAACTTTTCAATCTCTTTCCAAATTAACCAATTTTGTCACAGCTCCAGCAAGTCAACTCGACTTTTCATTCGAAACAGCCTTATTATAACTTTGATATATATATGTGTGCTCTTTTATTGTTACCAGGGAACCTGTTATATTTCATCATATTACCATCAGCATTTAATCATCTAAAAACACAATTCTCCTGAAACCACCTCGGATTGATAACCGATGATTCAGATATCGTAGAATTAAATGCAGAGGAAACAGAAAAATTGTAGATGGTCTAAACGGCCAAAAGTTTGATGATAAAGAAAGGAGTGTTAGGAACGCTCGATAGAAAATTGGGTACTGAAGAACAGATTGAGCAAACCATGAAGGAGACCAAGGCCAAATACAAGGACCAAATCCTGTATTTAAAGAATCCTGATGATACTGTTCCGATGAAATCTTTAGCGAATACCTTACTCCTTAACCACTCTAAATCATCGTGAATGAATTTCTTCATCACAATTTAATTCTGAAATCCTAAGATATCATCATACCTTTCTTTATTAATATCCTCAATATTTCTGAAGATATCTTCATAAATCTTCTCATTCGATATTAATTATCTCTCTGCGCTATCCGTATTATATCATAAAAAGAAACTGTTTTAGTGTCTATCTTCTGCGAACCTTCGAATTTAAAATATGAATGTTTTTGAAGTAGTGTTGGAAACTGATGCATGAGTTAGTATAATATAATGACACTTGATCAACGTGATTATATTACAGTAATCCATGCTGAGCTTCTAATGGAATGTGATGATTCACAGCACCATCATCATGTGCCATGTTACACGACTCTTACATTCTATCTAATCTCTAAACATATCAAGAAAATATTTTCTTGATGATTCGGTCTTTTCCGGGATATTCTGGTAAATTGACAAATCAAGATTTTTGCCATTATGATTCCCTTCTTAGAATATTAACTATGTTCATTTCAAAATTTATACTTACGAATTCTGGACCATTACTCGTTTTACTAGAGATCGAGAGAAGAATAAAAAGGCAAAGAGATTCGAAATATAAGGGAAGATATAAAACCCAACAACAACCCAGAAATTACAAACCGTGTATATCAATACGTATCGCAATGTA
Source organism: Rutidosis leptorrhynchoides (assembly GCF_046630445.1). Taxonomy (NCBI): domain Eukaryota; kingdom Viridiplantae; phylum Streptophyta; class Magnoliopsida; order Asterales; family Asteraceae; genus Rutidosis; species Rutidosis leptorrhynchoides. Next base: position 40,667,863 of record NC_092340.1, read on the forward strand.
AAAACACGGGAGAATTAAAAACACTATAACCCTAAGGTAATGGTAGAAGAAAATAACTTCCTCTGGTGGTAGATGAAAAAGAAGAATGACAGATATGAAAGTTATGAGTATATCAAGAATCAGTACTGGATGGAGCATATTAATGAATGCTTTAAAGTATGAGTTGAGGGAGGAAGAATAGAAGGTGTGAGTTTTAAGGAAACGATGGGGGTGGATTTATAGTGAAAAATCCGATAGAGAAATCGAAACAGATTATTGCATTTAATCAAAGAAGATCCTGATTTCCTTAATCGTCGAAGAACCAAATCCTATTACGAAGATTTTCTTTAAGTCCCTTAAATTCCGAAAAACAATCATAACTACGTCATCAAGTTAAAACGATTCTATATTTACTCGTTTCACTCTCTTGCGATAGCTTCACTTATACTCTTCGCGTAATCAAATTGTTTTATCTATACTCCTCAATGATGATAAAACTCTATTTAGCAACTCATATTCGTCATGAAAACATTTTTATAGTTAGCCATGACGACCTCGATCAAATTTCGGGACGAAATTTCTTTAACGGGTAGGTACTGTGATGACCCGGAAATTTCCAACCAAATTTAAACTATAATCTTTATATAATTCCGACACGATAAGCAAAGTCTATAATATTGAGTCTCGAAAACTTTGAAACTATGTTCATGTATTCAATTACCATTCGACCATTACGACGATTCACGAACCATTAAGTAAATGAATATGATTATATATATATGTGTATAGATTATAACTTGAAATGTTAACAAAGTATTTAAATGAATAATACTTTACATGAACATAATTGTTTAAATATATTTATCGACGAGATTAAAAGATAATATCAAAAGATTGATTTATCAGATACATTGTATGATTACGAGTCTCTGTTGAGAGGTCTACTTTGATTTAGGAAATCTTTCTATTTTAACAATACTCGGAAAATGGTAAAGTAATTTACAAGTGAGAACAAAATGTCATTTTAAGGATTTGCTTTATTATGCGTGCCTTTGCATACCATTGATTCATATCTATTTCTTATTCATACATAATACATAAAGATAGGCATATACACATCACAAACAGTGACCATTTGATTCTTTTCATTTCATCCGTAAAAATCAATGGTGCTTACTATTTAGATTTGTACTATGATTGATTAAATTGATTGATACACGTTTAATCTCTTTATATTCTTATATTAATACCATCAAGTGGTAGATGATTATAATAAGAAATACTGTGTTTGTTTTATGTCCCACGTTCTTATTTTTGATTGTTACTAGTGTATTATATTATACATATAGATAGAAATAGATATAGATGATCATCGCCACTATCATTGCTACTACTATTGTTTTTCTTTTTTTCCTCTTTCCTACTTGATACTCAAACCACCAACCCATTCGATCATACTCATATTCGATCATACTCATAACTGGAATTCAAGATTTCTTCGTGTATCCTCGCGAGATCCAACCCAAACAACCACCTGCTCCTTATTGTTTCTGTTACCACCCTTCGGCCACACCATCATAACCACAACTTCACCACCATGAACATCGAAAACCACCGAACCACCCTCACCTTTGATATATATATATATATATATATATATATATATATATATATATATATATATATATATATATATATATATATATATATATATATATATATATATATATATATTTTCTTTCTTCCTTTCTCGATCACCCGACTTGTCATCACCCTTTGTTTTATTTCTGATGTAGCTGCTATTCCACTGCTATTTTTCTATTACAACTAAAGATAAATGATGATACACGACTACAATGGTTATTTCTGTTTTGATCATAAACAAACACCACCTTGCTCAATTTTCATTTTTTGCTTCTATTCTACTCATCTCCATCGATCACCTCCATTAAAAAGGTTGTTGTGATTCTATTTAAATCATCACACTCACCACCATTTAACCACCGAGAGTCACAACTTCATATTCTTATTCTCTACTCTAATTCATTAATCATCATTAGACAAACCAAGAACCCTCCTACTACTATCGATTCTTGGTTCTTGGATTGATTAAATACAATTCATCCTCTCTGGTTCAAGAACCATCACCATCCAAACCCATTTTGATAACCATCTTGTATGAGCTACAACCTCACGAGCCACCACCATCAAATTGTGGGGATTAGACTGCTCATATATCAGCTAGGTTACCGTTTCTGTGTTTCATCTAATAGACCCAAACGTGCTATTATTTTATTGTTTCTATATCCAGTATACATCTAACTAATATTCTGTTTCCTGTTTTGGATACCAATTCCACAACAAAACCCACCTATCAAATACAACCTTCCTGTATCGAATTCTTTTCCAAAAGTAATATAGGTATCAATTTTCCTTGCTTTTGGTTATATTATAATTCTCGTGTCAATTGTGATGGGCCGAAGAAAACAACACCCACTCAGTTTTGTTTCTGAAAAGTTATATGTATAGCTCCTGTCGGTTATTATGATAAAAAAAAGAAAGAGTATATCATAGTTGGCTGTTTAAAACATGGACCCCCTTTTTCCATTAGAACATAAAACTATGACTTGTTTATTTGAATCGAGGATGGAATTGGGTGATAGCAAACATATAAAGCGAATGAAGTAAACGACAGGCTGTAGCTACTTGTGGTGTTTGCTCCTTTTTGTGTACCGAATTTTTTTTTTTTTTACATATCGATTAAGAAGGCAGCCAGTGGACTTCCATAATGAGAACTAGGATAGCGATTACCTGGGCTTATCATTGGGCCATAATTTTTAAAACCGCAAATAGGACATAGTAATTGTTTTCTTGGACTTAACTGATGTTGGGCTTACGAAACTAAATGGGACGCATCAATTAGTTCATATAGACTAGTGGGTTAGTTGCTACATGAGCCGAAGTCCAAAGTAGATAGATGATAGTCGATTTTTGTTGAAAACGACAATGGTGGTTTGCTACGTGATAATAATCTTGGATGATAATTATGATGTGAATATGATAATGATGAAGCGATGAAGTCGATTATGATGAAATGATAATTAAGGTGACGGTTTATGAGTAAATAATGATGATGATATGTGTACGGTGATAAAGGGTATAATGATGGTGTTCGAATATAAAGGTGATGATGAGTAGAGGGTTAGCCAATAACAATTAGACTATGATCATGATGATCATGATAAGGTATCGGTTATGATACAATGATGATAAGATGATAGTTGATGATGACGATTAAGATAGACATTATAGTTAGAAGATGAAGATGATCGGACTATGTAAATGGCGATGAACGAAGTAATAATAATGATTATGATCATGAATACGATTATGATATTGTTTTGATGGAGGAGAGGTTTAGGTTGTTATCGGGTTAGCGGGATGTCGCGGGTTCAAACCCGGACTTGGGCATTTTTTTTTTAGGGTTACTCCTTTGAGGTAGTTACTTATCTATTCATTTATTTATTAATATTATTATCTTACTATTATTATTATTATTATTATTATTATTATTATTATTATTATTATTATTATTATTATTATTATTATTATTATTATTATTATTATTATTATTATTAAGTATTAGGTATTATATTCAAAATTAATATTTTCATTATCATTATTATTAAACTTATCTTTTTATTAAAAATTAATATTAATATTATTATATGTATCATTATTTTACAATCATTATTATTATTTTTACTAACAATATTTTTATTATCATTATTTTGATTACCATTAATAATATTATTATTATCATGATTATTATTAATGTAATTATTTTTATTTCAAAAATTATTACTAATACTATTATTATTATTATAAGCTAATACAACTTTTTATTACTATCAATTTACCAAATAATAATTAGTTACATAGATTCATATTTAATACATATAACATATAATTTACTAAAATAACAAATATATCACTAATAATATAAAACTTCGTTCAATTTCAATTATATGTGTTAATATAAACATAAATGATATTGGTTCGTGAATCCGAGGCCAACCCTACACTTGTTCAATGACGTCATATGTATTTTTACTACAAAATACATTATTGTGAGTTCATTTGATTCCCTTTTACTCTTTACATTTTTGGGGCTGAGAATACATGTGCTACTTTTACAACTGCTTTATTAAATGCTTTTGAAAATACATTTTGAACTGCGAATACATGAGATCCTTTTATAAATGTTTGACGAGATAGACACAAGCAAAACATTCCTCAAATGAATTATTATGCAGACAGAAGTTCTGCGGATTATTATTGAATTATGTGGACATGATAATTGCCACCATTGAATTATGTGGACATGATAATTGCCACCATTGAATTATGTGGACATGATAATTGCCACCATTGAATTATGTGGACAAGATAATTGCCACCAATTGATATGAATGTTATGTATCGAGAGAATGATTTTTATACACAGGTTATGTGTATTATATTTCATACGGTTACTAAGATTTATGAAAATGGTTGCGTACACGAGAAAAGTGTACTGTATTTAAAAGATATCGCATGTACATTACATGTGGGTATAGGACTCGCGCCCATTTGTACCATGCAGCATTTAAATCTTGTGGTCTATCAAAATGATGAATTTTATTATTTTATGATAAACCTATGAACTCACCAACCTTTTGGTTGACACTTTAAAGCATGTTTATTCTCAGGTTTGAAAGAAATCTTCCGCTGTGCATTTGCTCATATTACATGGAGTCGTTCATGGCATATAGAAGTCAGAACCTCGCAATCGGACCAACTGTTGAAGACTTCGTCCAGATGGATTAGGACGGGTCACTACATTTTAGATTATTACGGGGCTGTTGGACATTACGAAACCCTCGTTCTTTTGACGACATTACAACATGCAGCCTAGCCAATGGTCATAACGGTTATTTTCCACAAGACCAAGGATGGGAAGTCATCTTAGTAAAACCAGAATGCATGACTTGTTTCTGGACTTATGAATTACGTGTCTTTATTTCCTTTGCTGAACAACTTGCGTATTAACTAAATTTATCTTCAAAATTGTCATGTATCAAAGTGTAATATATTTCATGTTATATGTAATATAGCGAAGTTGTAAGTTTGAAGAATATTTGTATGTGATATATTATTATAATCACTTTTTCATATGGTATTGTAGTAGTTGAATTGTATATTAGCTACTAAGTATGAACTTAACGGGTAGGTAGTACCCGAATTTAAACTTATAAAACGCTAATATGAAGAAAAAGCTTTTATAAATAAGTTCATATTATGCTACGAAATACTATTGACTACTCTTAATATTCTGTATGATTAACTCGATTCAGTTGGCTATTTTGAAGGAAATGGCACCGACTACTCGACAAACCATGAATATGAGCGAATAGGAATTTCGTACTTTTCTTGCTGCAAACATAGCTGCAGTACAAGCTGCGCTACATACCAACAATAACTCTGAATCTAGCAATGCAGCTAACGGCGCAAAAAATCGTGTAGGATGCACCTACAAAGAATTCACTGCCTGCAAACCTTTGGAATTTGATGGAACCGAAGGACCAATTGGATTGAAACGGTTGACCGAGAAAGTTGAATCGGTGTTTGCCATAAGTAAGTGTACTGAAGAGGACAAAGTTAAGTACGCTACGCATACCTTCACAGGTACTGCGTTAACGTGGTGGAACACCTATCTTGAACAGGTAGGACAAAATGCTACTTACGCACTACCGTGGTCGGCATTCAAGCAATTGATGAACGAGCCGTATCGTCCTAGAAACGAAGTCAATAAACTCAAGGCAGAACTTAGAGAGTTACGAACACAAGGGTTCGACGTTACCACATATGAACGACGATTCACAGAGTTGTACCTATTGTGTCCGGGATCATTCGAAGATGAAGAAGAGAAGATCGACGCGTTTGTAAAAGGGTTACCAGTAAGGATTCAAGAAAATGTGAGTTCACACGAGCCCGCTTCTATACAGAAGGCATGTCGAATGGCTCATAAACTCATAAATCAGACTGAGGGAAGAATTAAAGAGCAGGTGGCTGAAGAAGCCAACACGAAACAACTCAAGAGGAAGTGGGAGGAAAACGGTGACAAGAGTCACCAGTACAACAACAACAACAATTACAACAACAATCGCAACAACTATCCCAACAACCGCAACAATAACCGCAATCCTAACAATAACTACAACAAACATCCCAACAACAACAACAACTACAACAACCGTTTCAACAACAACCTCAATAACAACAACGGCAACAAAAACCAAAAACAGCCATGTCATAGGTGTGAAGAAAATCATCAGGGGTTTTGCACGACATTTTGCAACAGGTGTAAAATAAATGGTCATAGCGCGACAAAGTGTGAGGTCTACGGACCAAAGTTTAACAGAACTAAAGGAACAAATAATGTCGGAACAAGTAATGCCGAAACGAATAGTGTCGGAGCAAGTAATACCAACGCTGTTTGTTATAAATGTGGAAAATCGGGACACATTATTAGAAATTGCCCGAATCAGGGGAATACTAATGGGCAGGGCCGTGGAAGAGTTTTCAATATTAATGCAGCAGAAGCACAGGAAGACCTGGAGCTTGTTACGGGTACGTTTCTTATTGACGATAAATCTGCTTATGTTTTATTTGATTCGGGTGCGGATAAAAGCTATATGAGAAGAGAATTTTGTGCTAAATTAAGTTGCCCATTGACGCCTTTGGATAGTAAATTTTTACTCGAATTAGCAAACGGTAAATTAATTTCAGCAGATAATATATGTCGGGAGAGAGAAATTAAACTGGGGGATGAAACGTTTAAAATTGATTTAATACCAGTTGAGTTAGGGAGTTTTGATGTAATAATTGGCATGTACTGGTTGAAAAAGGTGAGAGCAGAGATCGTTTGTTACAAAAATGCGATTCGCATTATGCGTGAAAAAGGAAAACCTTTAATGGTGTACGGAGAAAAGAGCAACGCGAAGTTAAATCATATTAGTAGTTTGAAGGCGCAAAAACTAATAAGAAAAGGTTGTTACGTCATTTTAGCACACATCGAGGAAGTTAAACCTGAAGAAAAGAACATCAATGATGTTCCCATCGCAAAAGAATTTCCCGATGTATTTTCGAAAGAATTACCGGGACTACCTCCGCACCGATCTGTTGAATTTCAGATAGATCTTGTACCAAGAGCTGCACCAATATCTCGTGCTCCATACAGACTTGCACCCGGTGAGATGAAGGAACTCCAAAGCCAATTACAAGAACTTTTAGAGCGTGGTTTCATTCGACCAAGCACATCACTGTGGGGAGCTCCTGTTTTGTTTGTCAAGAAGAAGGATGGTACATTTAGGTTGTGTATCGACTACCGAGAGTTGAACAAACTTACCATTAAGAACCGCTACCCACTACCGAGAATCGATGACTTATTTGATCAACTACAAGGCTCGTCGGTTTATTCGAAGATCGATTTACATTCCGGGTATCATCAAATGCGGGTGAAGGAGGATGATATTCCGAAGACTGCTTTTAGGACGCGTTACGGTAATTATGAGTTTATGGTTATGCCGTTTGGTTTAACTAACGCACCAGCTGTGTTCATGGACCTCATGAACCGAGTGAGTGGGCCATACCTTGACAAGTTTGTCATTATTTTCATCGATGACATACTTATTTACTCAAAGAATGACCAAGAGCACGAAGAACATTTGAGAAAATTGCTAGAGTTGTTAAGAAAGGAAAAACTGTACGCTAAGTTTTCAAAGCGTGCATTTTGGTTGGAAGAAGTTCAATTCCTCGGTCACATAGTAAACAAAGGAGGTATTCAGGTGGATCCAGCAAAGATTGAAACCGTTGAAAAGTGGGAAACCCCAAAAACTCCGAAACACATACGCCAGTTTTTAGGACTAGCTGGTTACTACAGAAGGTTCATCTAAGACTTTTCCAGAATAGCAAAACCCTTAACTGCATTAACGCATAAAGGGAGCAAATTTGAATGGAAGGATGAACAAGAAAAAGTGTTTCAATTGTTGAAGAAAAAGTTAACTACGGCACCTATATTGTCATTACCTGAAGGGAATGATGATTTTGTGATATATTGTGACGCCTCAAAGCAAGGTCTCGGTTATGTATTAATGCAACGAACGAAAGTAATTGCTTATGCATCTAGACAATTGAAGATTCATGAACAGAATTATATGACGCATGATTTGGAATTAGGTGCGGTTGTTTTTGCATTAAAGACTTGGAGGCACTACTTATATGGGGTCAAAAGTATTATATATACTGACCACAAAAGTCTTCAACACATATTTAATCAGAAACAACTGAACATGAGGCAGCGCAGGTGGATTGAATTGTTGAATGATTATGACTTTGAGATTCGTTACCACCCAGGGAAGGCAAATGTGGTAGCCGACACCTTGAGCAGAAAGGACAGAGAACCCATTCGTGTAAAATCTATGAATATAATGATTCACACTAACCTTACTACTCAAATAAAGGAGGCGCAACAAGGAGTTTTAAAAGAGGGAAACTTAAAGGATGAAATACCCAAAGGATCGGAGAAACATCTTAATATTCGGGAAGACGAAACCCGGTATAGGGCTGAAAGAATTTGGGTACCAAAATTTGGAGATATGAGAGAAATGGTACTTAGAGAAGCTCATAAAACCATATACTCAATACATCCTGGAACGGGGAAGATGTACAAGGATCTCAAGAAACATTTTTAGTGGCCAGGTATGAAAGCCGACGCTGCTAAATACATAGGAGAATGTTTGACGTGTTCTAAGGTCAAAGCAGAGCATCAGAAACCATCAGGTCTACTTCAACAACCCGAAATCCTGGAATGGAAATGGGAAAACATTACCATGGATTTCATCACTAAATTGCCAAGGACTGCAAGTGGTTTGGATACCATTTGAGTAATAGTTGATCGTCTCACCAAATCAGCACACTTCCTGCCAATAAGAGAAGATGACAAGATGGAGAAGTTAGCACGACTGTATTTGAAAGAAGTCGTCTCCAGACATGGAATACCAATCTCTATTATCTCTGATAGGGATGGCAGGTTTATTTCAAGATTCTGGCAGACATTACAGCAAGCATTAGGAACTCGTCTAGACATGAGTACTGCCTATCATCTACAAACTGATGGGCAGAGTGAAAGGACGATACAAACGCTTGAAGACATGCTATGAGCATGTGTTATTGATTTCGGAAATAGTTGGGATCGACATCTACCGTTAGCAGAATTTTTCTACAACAACAGCTACCATTCAAGCATTGAGATGGCGCCGTTTGAAGCACTTTATGGTAGAAAGTGCAGGTCTCCGATTTGTTATAGTGAAGTGGGGGATAGACAGATTACGGGTCCGGAGATAATACAAGAAACTACCGAGAAGATTATCCAAATTCAACAACGGTTGAAAACCGCCCAAAGTCGACGAAAGAGCTACGCCGACCAAAAAGCTACTCCGACATTAAAAGAAAAGATATAGAATTTGAAATTGGAGAGATGGTCATGCTTAAGGTTGCACCTTGGAAAGGCGTTGTTCGATTTGATTAACGAGGGAAATTAAATCCAAGGTATATTGGACCATTCAAGATTATTGATCGTGTCGGACCAGTAGCTTACCGACTTGAGTTACCTCAACAACTCGCGACTGTACATAACACTTTCCACGTCTCGAATTTGAAGAAATGTTTTGCTAAAGAAGATCTCACTATTCCGTTAGACAAAATTCAAATAAACGAAAAACTTCAATTCATCGAGGAACCCGTTGAAATAATGGATCGTGAGGTTAAAAGACTTAAGCAAAACAAGATACCAATTATTAAGGTTCGATGGAATGCTCGTAGAGAACCCGAGTTCACCTGGGAATGAGAAGATCAGATGAAGAAGAAATACCCGCACTTATTTCCAGAAGATACGACAACACCTCCAACTGCTTAAAATTTTGGGACGAAAATTATTTAACGGGTAGGTACTGTAGTGACCCGAACTTTTCCATGTTTATATATTTTAAATGAAATTGATTTTTACATGATTAAATGTTTCCAACATGTTAAGCAATCAAACTTGTTAATACTTGATTATTTGAAATGAGTTTCATGTAGACAATTGACCACCCAAGTTGACCGGCGATTCACGAACGTTAAAACTTGTAAAAACGACATGACAATATATATATGGATATACATATAGTTAACATGAGATTATGATAAGTGAGTATCTCCATAAGTATATTAACAATGAGTTATATACATAAAAACAAGACTACTAACTTAAGGATTTCGAAATGAGACATATATGTAACGATTATCGTTGTAACGACATTTAAATGTATATATATCATATTAAGATATATTAATATATCATAATATCATGATAAGATAATAATTTAACATCTCATTAGATATAATAAACAATGGGTTAACAACATTAAATGAGATTGTTAACTTAAAGGTTTCAAAACAACACTTACATGTAACGACTAACGATGACTTAACGACTTAGTTAAAATGTATATACATGTAGTGTATTTAGATGTATTAATATAATTTTGGAAGACTTCAAGACATATATCAAAACACTAATACTTAACGAAAATGGGTACAGTTACATTCCCATTCTTTTTTCATCAAGAATTCTAGTCGTATTCATACCCGTACTATACACAGCTTCTAGACGTACTTACTGTGGGTATATACCAATAGGAACTAGCATGTGATTCCACTCTTGATTATGTCATGTATGACTAATAAATTTTAACTTCTACCATGAACTAGTCAACTAACTAGAATTCCTTTTAACCCCACTCACCACTCACCACTTACCACTCATCATTCGCTCCATTTCACTTCCAATTCTCTTTCTAATTCTCTCTCAACACACACACACACACACACACTTATGAATGAATTTTTCCAGTAGCTAATCATCATATTCATCAAAAATTACTTTAAGAATCAAGCTATAATCATCTTAGGAAGAACACTTCAAGAACACTTCGAAAATCCTTTCAAGTTTACTAGTTTACATCCAAGGTTTCTAATCCATTCCAAGTAATCATTTAAGATCAAGAAACCTTTGTTATTTACAGTAGGTTATCTTTCTTATTCAAGGTAATAATCATATTCAAACTTTGATTCAATTTCTATAACTATAAACTATCTTAATTCGAGTAAATATCTTACTTGAACTTGTTTTTGTGTCATGATCCTACTTCAAGAACTTTCAAGCCATCCAAGATCCTTTGAAGCTAGATCATTTCTTGTCACTTCCAGTAGGTTTACCTACTAAGCTTAAGGTAGTAATGATGTTCATAACATCATTCGATTCATACATATAAAACTATCTTATTCGAATATTTAAACTTGTAATCACTAGAACATAGTTTAGTTAATTCTAAACTTGTTCGCAAATAAAGTTAATCCTTCTAACTTTACTTTTAAAATCAACTAAACACATGTTCTATATCTATATGATATGCTAACTTAATGATTTAAAACCTGGAAACACGAAAAACACCGCAAAACCGGACATACGCCGTCGTAGTAACACCGCGGGCTGTTTTGGGTTTGATAGGTAAAAACTATGATAAACTTTGATTTAAAAGTTGTTCTTCTGGAAAAATTATTTTTCTTATGAACATGAAACTATATCCAAAAATCATGGTTAAACTCAAAGTGGAAGTATGTTTTTCAAAATGGTTATCAAGACGTCGTTCTTTCGACTGAAATGACTACCTCTTACAAAAATGACTTATAACTTATATTTCTAACTATAAACCTATACTTTTATGTATAGATTCATAAAATATAGTTCAATATGAAACCATAGCAATTTGATTCACTCAAAACGGATTTAAAACGAAGAAGTTATGGGTAAAACAAGATTGGATATTTTTTTATTGTTGTAGCTATGGGAAATATTGTAACAATTCTATACAAATCATAACTTAACAAACTTATATTGTATTATTCATGTATTCTAATATATATTATGTAATCTTGGGATACCATAGACACGTATACAATATTTTGACATATCATATCGACCCATCTATATAATATATTTTGGAACAACCATAGACACTCTATATGCAGTAATGTTGGAGTTAGCTATACAGGGTTGAGGTTGATACCAAAATAATATATATAGTTTGAGTTATGATCTAGCCTGAGGCTTGTATACACTGGGTCGTAGATTAATCCAAGATAATTTATATTTATTTATGTACATCTAACTATGGACAACTAGTTGTAGGTTATTAACGAGGACAGCTGACTTAATAAGCTTAAAACATTATAACGTATTAAAATGTTGTAAATATATTTTGAGCATACTTTGATATATATGTACATATTTGTATAGGTTCGTGAATCGACCAGTGGCCAAGTCTTACTTCCCGACGAAGTAAAAATCTGTGAAAGTGAGTTATAGTCCCACTTTTAAAATCTAATATTTTGGGATGAGAATACATGCAGTTTTATAAATGTTTTACGAAATAGACACAAGTAAATGAAACTACATTATATGGTTGAATGATCGAAGCCGAATATGCCCCTTTTGCTTGGTAACCTAAGAATTAGTAAACCGATCTACTAATTGACGTGAATCCTAAAGATAGATCTATTGGGCCTAACGAACCCCATCCAAAGTACCGGATGCTTTAGTACTTCGAATTCATTTATATCATGTCCGAATGATTTCCCGGAATGATAGGGGATATTCTTATATGCATCTTGTTAATGTCGATTACCAGGTGTTCACCATATGAATGATTTTTATCTCTATGTATGGGATGTATATTGAAATATGAAATCTTGTGGTCTATTATTGCGATTTGATAAATATATAGGTTAAACCTATAACTCACCCACATTTTTGTTGACGTTTTAAGCATGTTTATTCTCAGGTGATTATTAAGAGCTTCCACTGTTGCATACTAAAATAAGGACAAGATTTGGAGTCCATGCTTGTATGATATTGTGTAAAAACTGCATTCAAGAAACCTATTTTTGATGTAATATATTCTTATTGTAAACCATTATGTAATGGTCGTGTGTAAACAGTATATTTTAGATTATCATTATTTGATAATCTACGTAATGTTTTTTAAACCTTTATCGATAAAATAAAGGTTATGCTTGTTTTAAAAAATGAATGCAGTCTTTGAAAAACATCTCATATAGAGGTCAAAACCTCGCGACGAAATCAATTAATATGGAACGTTTATAATCAATATGAACGGGACATTTCAAAACTTAGCTGACTCCCTGTGGAATGAACCAGACTTACTAAAAACTACACTACTTTACGATTAGGTACACTGCCTATAAGTGTTGTAGCAAGGTTTAGGTATATCCATTCAATAAATAAATAAATAATTTGTGTAAAATTGTATCGTATTTAATAGTATTTCGTAGCAAAAATAATAGTATTTCGTATACACCCTCGCACACATCAATATGTATAGTTGTTATATTATTGATATTATTATTATTATCATTAACAAATTTAATATAATTATAAGTAGGGTTATTAATAGTATTATTAATAATATTATTGTTATCATTCTTATTATGATTATTATTATTAAAGTTGTTAAAATTATCATATTTTTGTTATTATTATTATTATTGATATTATTATCAGTATTATTAATTTTATTATTATTATTTATATAATTATTACTAGTAGTAATACTAAAATACGTACATATTATACAGATTGTAATCAGATACAAATACATACATAAAAATACTGTTATATATATAAATAGATATACAGATATAGATAAATATAAATATATACGGATATATATAGCAGATAAGTAAATAAATACAGTTATATAATAAAGTAAATATATATAAATTCATATATAGATATATATATATATATATAATTATAAATACGATTATATACTCACAAGGATCCAAATCAGTTTTAAATCCCTTTGAATCTGTAACTGATTGATAAACACTGTATCTGATTGTTGAAATTAAACTCATTAGCGTCCAAATTCTGTTAGCCATCAAATCTTCTTTTAATTTTTTTTATGTTTCTGTACTGAACGAATGATAGGTGTCGACCCATTCCTCATTATATAAAGATCGATTACTCATTGTTATTAAGGAATACATTCGATTCCTTCACCTTCTGTATCAAATCTAACTGCAATTATCTGCTTTTATCTGTTAAATTAAACACATTTTTTTAAAAATAGCTCGAGTAACTTTGTTAGCGTTTTTTTTCTTCCAAAAACTCGAATTCAAAAACAAATTTTAAAATCCATAAATGCTATTTTGTTAGGAATCCTTTACTAAAACTATCTGCAAAGTCTCAGTTATTAATTTACAAAATCAAGTAAGAATTTTGAGGTCAAAGTTTGGGTTTTCAAAAGTCAAACTTGTGTTCATCGTAAAATTCATAATCGTATCAAGGTTTTAAGTCAAATTGATTATCTGGATAGTTTCTATGATGGATTTAGAACATATTTCATGTTGCAATCGAAGTCTAAAACATTCTTAAATTCAAAATTAAATTTAAAGTTCAAAAATGTAATTTTATTACTGTCACAACTTTTATTTTAATTTTTAAACTGTTTTAATTAAGTTAATCAATCTTTAAACATTTCTTTGTCGATTATAAATCCTAAAATTAATATATTGATTAGTTATTAACATGGTTTGATTTTGGCCGTCTGAGTTTGTTTGAAGAAGAACATGTATATAAATAAACAGGTTTTATATAAAATTAAAATGAATATAAAACAGAAAGACAGTAATGGAGCAATGGTTAAGGGGTTGTTCGGGTATTCGAGAGGTCTCGGGTTCGATTCCAGTTGGTGACAAATTTCTTTTTAAAACCAATTTTTAAGGTAGTTTTTCAATTCTTAAAAATTATTATTATTACTATTATTAAAATTATATTTATTATTGTTATTATTGGTATTATAATTAATATTTGTTAGTATTCTTGTTATTGTTAGTATTATATTTAAGCCGGATGAATCTTAGGGTTATTATTATGATTATCATTATTAATTATTGTTATTATTACAAGTATTATAATTATTGATACTATTATTATTACTAACATATGTATTATTATGAATATAGTTACAAATAAGATTTTTAGCATTATTAATACGATTACTAATATTAATATTATCATTCAGGATGTAAATTTTATCATTTTACTACAAGTATAAGTAATATTATCATTATTATGATTATTATGATTATTACAATTATTATTATTATTATTATCAAAAATGTTATCAAATCATTATCATAACTATCATTAACAGAAAAATTAATATTTTACAATTATTATTATAAATATCATTATTATTATCATTAATATAATTATTGACATTAATAACTTTACTAGTAATATTAAGTATTATAACTATTATCATTTTTACCAATATTAATATAAATTTAGTATTACTATAATCACTAGTTTTACAAATTATATATATATATATATATATATATATATATATATATATATATATATATATAATATATTTACTACATATAACATAACAAAAAAATTAATATTTTTATATACAAAATGAATATATGAAACATATATATATATATATATATATATATATATATATATATATATATATATATATATATATATATATATATATACTATTAAAATAGAAAGGATATAACCAATATATATATATATATATATATATATATATATATATATATATGTGTGTGTGTGTGTGTGTGTGTATGTGTGTGTGTGTGTGTTCGATTACAATTATGTATATTAATAAATATACAAATGATATAAGTTCATGAATCCAAGGCCAACCTTACACTTGTTCAATGTCGTCATATGTATTTTTTACTATAAAAATACAGTATGGTGAGTTCATTTGATTTCCTTTTACTCTTTACATTTTTGGGACTAAGAATACATGCGCTGCTTTATAACTGATTTACAACTGTTTTATTCAATGCTTTTACAATCTATATTTTTGGAATACATGAGATGCTTTAATAAATGTTTGACGAGATAGACACAAGCAAAACATTCCTCGAATGAATTATTATGCAGACAGAAGTTCTGTGGATTATTATTGAATTAGTTGGACGTTATAATTTCCACTAATTGTTGTGAATATTTCCCCTTGATTATTATTGCTTGGTAACCTAAGAATTAGAAAACGGTTATGGCCCTAATTCGCGCAAATCCTAAAGGTAGCTACCGGGTTTAACACCCCCACCCAGAATGTTCACTAAACGGAAGAGCTAGTGGGCGTGGTGTTTAGTACTTCGAAGTTTATATATTATACAGACGAGATGTTCTGTTTTAGGGATATTATTGATGCGCATTATATGTTAAGGTCGGTTACCATATTGAGCAATGAAATCAAAGTGAATGTTATGTATCGAGAGAATGATTTTTATACACAGGTTATGTGTATTAGTTTTGTGCACGAGATATGTGTACGGTTATTTAAAATCGCGAGGCAACCTACGGGGGAGAAAAGGATACGAACCTACTCTGCTAAGCATTATGAAAAATGGTTTTGTACACGAGATAGGTGTACTGTATTTAAATCTTGTGGTCTATCAAAATGATGAATTTTATTGTTTATGATAAACCTATGAACTCACCAACCTTTTGGTTGACACTTGAAAGCATGTTTATTCTCATGTATGAAAGAAATCTTCCGCTGTGCATTTGCTCATTTTAGAGATATTACTTGGAGTCATTCATGGCATATTTCAAAAGACGTTGCATTCGAGTCGTTGAGTTCATCAAGAATATTATTAAGTCATTTATAGTTGGATATATTATGAAATAGTATGCATGCTGTCAACTTTCGATGTAATGAAAGTTTGTCTTCCAAAAGCACATGCAATGTTTGTAAAATGTATCATTTAGAGGTTAAATACCTCGCAATGAAATCAATTATTGTGAATCGTTTATAATCGATATGTGTGATGACCCGGGAATTTTCGACCAAATTTTAAATACCTTTTGACTGTCCCGATGATTCACGAACCATTGCTTGTAAATATATGGATATATGTAAATATATGCATATATAAATATATGTATATATATATATATATATATATATATATATATATATATATATATATATATATATATATATATATATAATAACATGAATATTAATAAACTATTAAATATATTTATTATTATAAATAAATATGTAAAATAAAATACGTTGTAATAAAAACTATTAGTTTATATATAATTTATGTATATTACTTGTATATATATATATTGTTATATTTAATCAAATTATTTAATATATATTTATTTGCGTAGTAAATTTTGTTATGTAAAACTGTTTATATATATACATAGTGTACATTATATATAATTAATTTTGAACTTAAATTGTAAATGTCTGTAACTTTCGGTTGATGTTTATTTATTTTTAAAATAGGTCTAATATATATATATATATATATATATATATATATATATATATATATATATATATATATATATATATATATATATATATATATATATATATATGAAGTTTTAAAATAAAAATTGGTACATAATTTGATTAAAAAGATAATAATTTTGGTAAATATTTTTTTTACCTTTTCAAACTAAGTTTTTGTACTCCGTACATAATAATTGGAAAAGAAAATAAATAATTATAGAACCTTTTTGATCAGGTTTCATACAGCTAATGAGTGAAATAATTAAATATATTTAATTTAAAAATCTGGGAACTTTAGAAACACTTTTAGACATTAACTGTTTAGCAATGGACACGCCCCGTGAAAACTGTCGGCACCATATGCCAAATGAAGGGCGGCCATGTAATTTCATTTACTGTGTAACTTTTGACTTCCAATTCACAATTATATTACTTATTATTATTATTATTATTATTATTATTATTATTATTATTATTATTATTATTATTATTATTATTATTATTAATATTATTATTATTTATTATTAAATATCAATGTTAAACTTATATATGGATATATATAAGTATATATCTACACAGAAGTGTTCTTCCCTCTTCTTCATTCCATCCGCCACCCTCTCCATCGAGCTTTCAGCACCTACAAACCGCCTCCTTTCTTTCTGTCTTGGCCGGAAAACCAACACTATTGAAACCGTTAATCTGTTTTCTATGGTTATACCTTCGGTTCACCTCCATTCCCCAATTAAACTTATGCTACTACTCGTCACTATTGTTTCTTCGTGACATAACAACACACACACCTACAACTTTTAAAATCATGAGGTTGATGATGATGAATAGTACTTTTTGCAGCTACATCACTTTCATTTATATTTCTGTTCCAAACGACCCAAAACATACTTGAAACCACCATCTTTTACTGCGTTTTTGCTTCTGTGAGGCTACCCGTTATTTATTTTTTTTTTCTTCCTTCGATCTCCTTATGTGCAACAGCCCCATGAGTTGCTACTGCTCACCGACGTTGCAGCTGCAGTTATTTTTTTCGACTGCTAATCGTTTCTGTTGATGTTTATGTGATGAAGATGATGAGCGTACGATAATGGTTACGTTTGTTAAATGTTGAAGATGAAGAATAGTGATGTTTAGGATAGTGATTAAGTTATGATTTTATGTTAATAAGCGAGAAATAGATGATTAGATGATGATTAAGGAATGATAAATATCATTTGATTACGGTAGAAAAGATACGCAGATGATGATGATAATGATATGATATCGTGATGATATGATAATGAAAATGATTTAGATAAAGAAGATGAAGGTGATAATGTACGAGGTCAAGGATGATGATGGTGAGTATGATTACGATTTGGGCAATTAAAATGATGAAACGATTTTTTTTTAAAGATAATGCACAGTTCTGGGTTTTGTATTTTAAGAAAAAGATGAAACAGAAAAACGGGGTATATATATAAATAGCGAGTAGAATACTTCAGAAAAACGAAGTGGCACAAATGGTTAGAAGGTGTGTTGTTTATCGAGAGGTCCCTGGTTCGAACCTTGGCATAGACAAATGTACATTTTTTTTTTAGCTGGGCTGATGGCAAAGGTGGAGTATTGGGCCGTAAATGATTTATTGTAGTTGGGCCGAGAGTTGTGCAGTTGGGCCGATGGAAGAATAGGGATAGAATCAATTTCGGTTTATATGAAGTTACATATGAGATTATATAAGATAAAATGGAACGGATGAGTGGTTTAAGGGTTTTTCCGGTGAATGAGAGGTCGCGGGTTCGATCCCGGGCAATGGCATTTTTTTTTTTGGAGCTTATTATTGAGGTAGTCACCACCCTTTTTTGTTATTATCATTATTATTGTTATTTTTATTATTGTTATTAGTATTATTATTATTATTATTGTTAATGTTATTGCGATTATTACTAATATAATTATTATTATCTTTACAAATACAAGTATTAGGATAAAATTATCATTTATTATTATTATGATAACAACTAATATCATTAGTATTATTATTAATATTAACATTACTTTTATTATTAAGTTTTAACAGCAATATTATTATTAACACTTCTACTACTAGAATCATTATTATTATTATTAAAATTAGAATCATTATTATTATTATTAAAATTATATTATTATTATTATTACCAATATTTCTATCATAATAATTACAATAAAAGTTAGTTACATAAAAATATATTTAATAAAACTATATTATATATTTTATTTATTTAGAGTATGTAAAATAGATATATTTAAATTATTAATGAAACATATAATTTACTAAGATAACAATTGTAATAAATAAATAAATATGATTGATTACAATGTGTTAATATAAATAATTGATATAGGTTCGTGAATCCGAGGCCAACCCTGCATTGTTCAATATAGTCATATGTATTTTTGCTACAAAATACATTAGGTGAGTTTCATTTGCCCTTTTTACTCTTTACGTTTTTGGGCTGAGAATACATGCAAATACTTTATTAACTGTTTTACAATATTTATATGCGTGAGTTTCATTACTCCCTTTTTAAATGTTTTTGCAATATATATTTTTGGGACTGAGAATACATGCGCTGCTTTTATAAATGTTTTACGAAATAGACACAAGTAATCGAAACTACATTATATGGTTGAATTATCGAAATCGAATATGCCCCTTTTTATTAAGTCTGGTAATCTAAGAATTAGGAAACAGACACCCTAATTGACGCGAATCCTAAAGATAGATCTATCGGGCCCAACAAGCCCCATCCAAAGTACCGGATGCTTTAGTACTTCGAAATGTATATCATGTTCGAAGGAGGATCCCGGAATGATGGGGATATTCTTATATGCATATTGTGAATGTCGGTTACCAGGTGTTCAATCCATATGAATGATTTTTGTCTCTATGCATGGGACGTATGTTTATGAGAACTGAAAAATGAAAATCTTGTGGTCTATTAAAATGATGAAAATGATTATTTATGTTAAACTAATGAACTCACCAACCTTTTGGTTGACACTTGAAAGCATGTTTATTCTCAGGTATGAAAGAAATCTTCCGCTGTGCATTAGCTCATATTAGAGACATTACTTGGAGTCATTCATGGCATATTTCAAAAGACGTTGCATTCGAGTCGTTGAGTTCATCAAGATTATTATTAAGTCAATTATAGTTAGATGTATTATAAAATGGTATGCATGCCGTCAACTTTCGATGTAATGAAAGATTGTCTTTTCAAAAACGAATGCAATGTTTGTAAAATATATCATATAGAGGTCAACTTTCGTGTGTTGTTGTGAATCATTTATAATCGATATGGACTTCATCCGGATGGATTAGGACGGGTCTTCACAGTTGGTATCAGAGCGGTGGTCTTAGCGAACCATGTCTTCATTAGTGTGTCTAACTGATAAGTCGTTAGGATGCATTAGTGAGTCTGGACTTCGACCGTGTCTACATGTCAAAAGTTTTGCTTATCATTTTGTGTCAAAATTACCTGCTTATCATTCTTAGAGAATCACTTGCTTATCATTCTTAGTCTAGACACGTTTTACTGCATTGACTGCATGAATAGTGTATAGACAAAATTCATATCTTAGCGTATCTGCTACTTCATATCTTAGCGTATCTGTTACTGTAACTTTTCCTGACAACTTCCGTAGATTCCTCCGTAACTTATGGGATTTTAGTATTATATATGCATATGTAAATTATGTATTAGAGGGTATTAATCTACATCCTATTCTATTCCTTATCGAAAATCCTTCATCTGATCGTACGAGATGAGTCCCTCAACCAGTTCGAGTCCCTTAGATTCCGATAACTATTCCGATAGTTATTCCGACAGCTATTCCGACAGCTATTCCGACATAGAGTTTCACTCAAGCTCCGAAAGCAGTGTCACCGGAATGAATCAACTAATCAGCCATCCCCAATTCATCTGATGAGTTCGTAGTCGACTTAATTAATGGAGACGAGTAGAAAGAGATTCTTTCCACCCATCAACCTGCACTCTTGGCAAAGAATCTGAAGCACTTACCAACAAACCAATCCGAAAACCATTTTCACCATCATTTCTTGAATATCTCGCTATGATTATTTACTATCTAAAATTCTAAACCTTTTTCATCCACTCGTTCCGACCGACAATCATCTCGGAATAATAGAAGAAGTTAGCGAACTTCGCGCTCGAGTAATCAATTTGGAGAATATGGTGCAAAATCTAACAGCTTCAGCAATGTCACCGGCACCAACAGTACCATCAGTAACAGCACCAGTACTATCAACAATCCATGCCTCAACATCTCATTCTGTACCTCGAGTATAATTATCGTTCCACGAATCGTTCTACATCATTTATCTTCGTTCAACATGGCGATTATATAATCTCAAATGTTTTAGAGATTATATATTCTTATTCTAACGGTAAATCAAATGAGTCTAATATCATATTGACTCATTAAATCCATGATTACATCTGAAGAAAATATATACGTATATATGTTTTCATAAAGATTGTAATTAAAAATCCTTTTGTACAAACTGTTAATGATGAAAATATTTTAACGGGTAGGTAATACACGAGGAATATTTAAGATTCACATTAATAACTTACACTGTACATTCTTCAAAACTGATTCAACAGTCGTTTACTATCCTACTTACATCCACCGTTATACAAATCCGTTCACCACAGAATAACCATTTTCATCCAATTTCATATTTGGATTTTGATTTATCAGAATCCAACAAGTGGCATAATGAAGAAAACATTTGACGAAATAAAAATTTGATAGAAACAAACAAATTTTACTACGAAAAATTTTGTTAAGAATCCACGCTAACTGTTCCTAGCTAATTGTTCCTAGCTAACTGATTACATTTTATTTATCACAAATTAATTATCGCAATTTACATTCTCGCAATTTTATTTATCGTCATTTAATTTCTGTTATTTACTTTACGCACTTTATTTATCGTCATTTAAAATCTGTTATTTATTTTTACGCACTTTAAATACCGGGACACGTATACAAGGTTTTGACATATCATATCGACGCATCTATATATATTATTTGGAATCACCATAGACACTCTATATGCAGTAATGATCGAGTTCTCTATACAGGGTTGAGGTTGATTCTACAATAATATATATAGTTTGAGTTGTGATCAAGTCTGAGACATGTACACGGGTCACGATACGTATTAATTAATTCGAATATTATATATTAAACTATATATTAATTATTGGACTGTCAACTGTGGACTATCGACTGTGGACTAATAACATTGGACAATTAAAATGAATTAAAATATTGATAATAATATATGAAACTAAACAATTCTTCAAGTTTGCCACTTGGTTTCATCTTAAACCTCATTTGTATCTTGACGATTATAATCTGCGTTCAAACCTTTCATAATTCTTGAAAACACCTCAATCGAGAGGATGAACCAATCGCACTTCATCTACGGAAGAAAAGATTGATACATATAGTTATGCCTCCAAAAACACTTGGAACCTGAGTAAACGTTTAACACGTATCTGTGCTAACTCCTTTGGCATTGTTATTACCGAAAATAACATTGCAATTCCTTTTCAAATTAGCCAAATTTGTCACAGCTTCAACAAATCAATTTCGACTTTTCATTCGAGTAAACTCTACTATAACTTTGATATGTAAGTTTACCTTTCGTCATAGTTACCGGAGAACCATTTATATTCCACCACATTAGCGGTAAACTTACCAGCAACTTCATTGATCTTTGACTTTCCGAAAAATCATTATTGTTCTTTGAAACTCTATCATGTACTCATCTACATCTTGTAACAATAATTGTCATACCAATTATCGGGAATCAGCAACCAGTACTTTAAAAACTCGCAACATATCTACATCAACCGTTATATGTATAACATTTATCTCTTAGGATTATGATCTTTCATTCTGAAATTCTGAAAAGCACTCAGTCTACAAAACAATACTCTGAATGTTGAAAAAGCTGAATGAAGCAACAGAAACCGTAGACAACTGTAAACGACCTTGATCATCGGAAGTGATGATAAAGATTATTATGTTGGAAAAGCTCAGAAAAGTTGGAACTGGAAAATGGATTGAGCTAACCACGAAGGAGACCAAGGACAAATACAAGGACCATATCCTATATTTAACGAATCCAGGTAGTTCTGGACTCGATGAAATCTTTAGAGAATATCCTGCTCCGAAGTCATGTTAAAATCTTGCGAAAAATCTTTCTTCATCAACCATCGAACTTAGAAATTCCAAAATATCATCATCAATATCTTCGATATTTCTGAGGATATTTTCATAAATATTCTCGTCTGAAATTATATACCTCTTCGTGCTTCCTGTGTATCATTATATTGGAAACATTCAATAGAAAATTTAGTACCGAAAAGCAGATTATGCGAAACTATGAAGAAAGCCGTGGACAAATCATAAAGAATAATTTTAACTGATTCAATGTCTGCTAAAGTCTATAGTGAATATCTTGCTCCTTACTCTAAACCCTTGCAGACAATAGTTTCTATCATCCTCTGATCTTAGATATTCCGAGATATTATCGTATATTTCATTATAAATATCCTCCATATTTCTGGAGATATTTTTATAACTACTTTTATCTGAAATCATTAATCTCTTCGTGCTATCAGTATTACATCATATAGAAACTATTAGTTTCTATATTCTGTAAACTTTCGAGCTTAAAATATGAATGTTATTGAAGTAATATTGGGAACTGATGTATGAGTTAGTATAATATAATGACACTTGATCAACGTGATTATATTACAGTAAGTCATGCTGAGTTTCTAATGGAATACGATGATTCACAATTCATAACGTCATCATGTGCCATGTTACATGACTCGTTCATTCTACTTCACCTCCGAACATATCAAGAAAATATATTCTTGATAGTTCTATTCTCAGTGATTCTGGTAATTTGGCAAATCAAATCGTGCCATTACGATTCCCTTCTTAGAACATTAACAATGTTCATTCCGAAGTTTATATCTGCGAATTCTGAACCATTACAAGCGGTGTTTAATCGCAAGAAGAAGAAACGAAGGGACAAAGCTCCAAAATATAAGAGAAAATATAAAACCCAATAACAACATGGAGGTCACAAACCATGGATATTAATACAAATAGCAATATAAAGACACGGTAAAATTAAGAATAGTATCACCCCAAGGTAATAGTAGAAGTAACCAGATTCTTCTGGTGGAAGATTAAAAAGAAGAATGATAGAAATGATAATTAAGAAAATATCAAGGAGTAGAACTGGATGAAGCATTTTCCCAACCTTTTAAAAGTAAGAATTAAGAATGAAAGTATAGGAATGATAAAAATAAAGGTACGGAAGAAGTTCATTTATAGTGAAGATATCAGACAAAGCAATCGATACAGATCAATTATAGAGATCTTAATTTCTTTACTCGCCGAAGAATCAGATCTTATAGATTTCCAAGATTTTCTTTTGAATTCCTTGAATTCCGGAATTCAATCAAGACAATGTCAGAAGTTAAGACATACCTTATATTCTAAATTCAACCCCGACTCTGTCAAAAGTTAAGACAAATCTTTATCCTTTCATTTCACTGTTTTGTGATAGCTTCACTCGTACTCTTCGAATAATCGAATTGTTTTATCCACATTACTCAATGATGATAAAACTCTATTTATCAACTCAAATTCGTCATGAAAACATTTTTATTGTTAGCCATGACCACCTCACTCAAATTTCGGGACGAAATTTCTTTAACGGGTAGGTACTGTGATGGCGCGGGAATTTTCGACCAAATTTTAAACTTAATCTTTATTGATTTCGACTCGATAAGCAAAGTCTGTAATGTTGTGTTTATATAATCAATTACCTTTTGACTGTTCCCGATGATTCACGAACCATTGCTTGTAAATATATGGATATATGTAAATATGTGCATATATAAATATATGTATATATATATATAATAACATGAATATTAATAAACTATTAAATATATTTATTATTATAAATAAATATGTAAAATAAAATACGTTGTAATAAAAACTATTAGTTTATATATAATATATGTATATTACTTATATATATATATATATATATATATTGTTATATTTAATCAAATTATTTAATATATATTTATTTGCGTAGTAAATTTTGTTATGTAAAACTTTTTATATATATACATAGTGTATATTATATATAATTAATTTTGAACTTATATTGTAAATGTATGTAACTTTCGGTTGATGTTTATTTATTTTTAAAATAGGTCTAATATATATATATATATATATATATATATATATATATATATATATATATATATATATATATATATATATATATATATATATATTTATATATATATATATATATATATATATATATATATATATATATATATATATATATATATATATATATATATATATATGAAGTTTTAAAATAAAAATTGGTACATAATTTGATTAAAAAGATAATAATTTTGGTAAATATTTTTTTTACCTTTTCAAACTAAGTTTTTGTACTCCGTACATAATAATTAGAACAGAAAATAAATAATTATAGAACCTTTTTGATCAGGTTTCATACAGCTAATGAGTGAAATAATTAAATATATTTAATTTAAAAATCTGGGAACTTTAGAAACACTTTTAGACATTAACTGTTTAGCAATGGACACGCCCCGTGAAAACTGTCGGCACCATATGCCAAATGAAGGGCGGCCATGTGATTTCATTTACTGTGTAACTTTTGACTTCCAATTCACAATTATATTACTTATTATTATTATTATTATTATTATTATTATTATTATTATTATTATTATTATTATTATTATTATTATTATTATTATTTATTATTAAATATCAATGTTAAACTTATATATGGATATATATAAGTATATATCTACACAGAAGTGTTCTTCCCTCTTCTTCATTCCATCCGCCACCCTCTCCATCGAGCTTCCACCACCTGCAAACCGCCTCCTTTCTTTCTTTCTTGGCCGAAAAACCAACACTATTGAAACCGTTAATCTGTTTTCTATGGTTATACCTTCGGTTCACCTCAATTCCCCAATTAAACTTATGCTACTACTCGTCACTATTGTTTCTTCATGACATAACAACACACACACACCTACACTGTTAAAATCATGAGGTTGATGATGATGAATAGTACTTTTTGCAGCTACATCACTTTCATTTATATTTCTGTTCCAAACGACCCAAAACATACTTGAAAGCACCATCTTTTACTGCGTTTTTGCTTCTGTGAGGCTACCCGTTATTTATTTATTTTTTTTCTTCCTTCGATCTCCCTGTGTGCAACAGCCCCATGAGCTGCTACTGCTCACCGACGTTGCAGCTGCAGTTATTTTTTTCGACTGCTAATCGTTTATGTTGATGTTTATGTGATGAAGACGATGAGCGTACGATAATGGTTACGTTTGTTAAATGTTGAAGACGAAGAATAGTGACGTTTAGGATAGTGATTAAGTTATGATTTTATGTTAATAAGCGAGAAATAGATGATTAGATGATGATTAAGGAATGATAAATATCATTTGATTACGGTATTGATGATGAAAAGATACGCAGATGATGATGATAATGATATGATATCGTGATGATATGATAACGAAAATGATTTAGATAAAGAAGATAAAGGTGATAATGTACGAGGTCGAGGATGATGATGGTGAGTATGATTACGGTTTGGGCAATGAAAATGATGAAACGATTTTTTTTTTAAGATAATACACAGTTCTGGGTTTTGTATTTTACGAAAAAGATGAAACAGAAAAACGGGGTATATATATAAATAGCGAGTAGAATACTTCAGAAAAACGAAGTGGCACCAATGGTTAGAAGGTGTGTTGTTTATCGAGAGGTCCCTGGTTCGAACCTTGGCATAGACAAATGTACATTTTTTTTTAGCTGGGCTGATGGCAAAGGTAGAGTATTGGGCCGTAAATGATTTATTGGAGTTGGGCCGAGAGTTGTGCAGTTGGGCCGATGGAAGAATAGGGATAGAATCAATTTCGGTTTATATGAAGTTACATATGAGATTATATAAGATAAAATGGAACGGATGAGTGGTTTAAGGGTTTTTCCGGTGAATGAGAGGTCGCGGGTTCGATCCCGGGCAATGGCATTTTTTTTTTTTGGAGCTTATTATTGAGGTAGTCACCACCCTTTTTTGTTATTATCATTATTATTGTTATTTTTATTATTGTTATTAGTATTATTATTATTGTTAATGTTATTGCGATTATTACTAATATAATTATTATTATCTTTACAAATACAAGTATTAGGATAAAATTATCATTTATTATTATTATGATAACAACTAATATCATTAGTTTTATTATTAATATTAGGGTTCAAGCCAAAAATAGGCTACAAACTTACACAAATGTACCGATGTCGCCCACAAACTCATTTTCATCCTACTGTCGCCTACAAACTTTCAAAAAGTGTGCTAATATCAACACTTTGGCGTTTTGACCTGTTTAGCCGGTAATTTTGAGCTGATAATTTTTTTTTTTTAAGAGTTAAGATCCAATCAACGAACGACACGTGTCAATTTTGACCTGTTTAGCTAATAGCAAGTCATTTTTGTTTACATTGGTACACTTTTTAAAAGTTTTTGTTTACATTGGTACACTTTTTGAAAGTTTGTAGGCGACAGTAGGACAGAAATGAGTTTGTGGGCGACATCGGTACATTTGTGTAAGTTTGTAGCCTATTTTTGGCTTTAACCCTTAATATTAACATTACTTTTATTATTAAGTTTTAACAGCAATATTATTATTAACACTTCTACTACTAGAATCATTATTATTATTATTAAAATTAGAATCATTATTATTATTATTAAAATTATATTATTATTATTATTACCAATATTTCTATCATAATAATTACAATAAAAGTTAGTTACATAAAAATATATTTAATAAGACTATATTATATATTTTATTTATTTAGAGTATGTAAAATAGATATATTTAAATTATTAATGAAACATATAATTTACTAAGATAACAATTGTAATAAATAAATATGTTCGATTACAATGTGTTAATATAAATAATTGATATAGGTTCGTGAATCCGAGGCCAACCCTGCATTGTTCAATATAGTCATATGTATTTTTGCTACAAAATACATTAGGTGAGTTTCATTTGTCGTTTTTACTCTTTACGTTTTTGGGCTGAGAATACATGCAAATACTTTATTAACTGTTTTACAATATTTATATGTGTGAGTTTCATTACTCCCTTTTTAAATGCTTTTGCAATATATATTTTTGGGACTGAGAATACATGCGCTGCTTTTATAAATGTTTTACAAAATAGACACAAGTAATCGAAACTACATTATATGATTGAATTATCGAAATCGAATATGCCCCTTTTTATTAAGTATGGTAATCTAAGAATTAGGGAACAAACACCCTAATTGACGCGAATCCTAAAGATAGATCTATCAGGCCCAACAAGCCCCATCCAAAGTACCGGATGCTTTAGTACTTCGAAATTTATATCATGTCTGAAGGAGGATCCCGGAATGATGGGGATATTCTTATATGCATATTGTGAATGTCGGTTACCAGGTGTTCAATCCATATGAATGATTTTTGTCTCTATGCATGGGACGTATGTTTATGAGAACTGAAAAATGAAAATCTTGTGGTCTATTAAAATGATGAAAATGATTATTTATGTTAAACTAATGAACTCACCAACCTTTTGGTTGACACTTGAAAGCATGTTTATTCTCAGGTATGAAAGAAATCTTCCGCTGTGCATTATTAGCTCATATTAGAGACATTACTTGGAGTCATTCATGGCATATTTCAAAAGACGTTGCATTCGAGTCGTTGAGTTCATCAAGATTATTATTAAGTCAATTATAGTTAGATGTATTATAAAATGGTATGCATGACGTCAACTTTCGATGTAATGAAAGATTGTCTTTTCAAAAACGAATGCAATGTTTGTAAAATGTATCATATATAGGTCAAGTACCTCGCGATGTAATCAACTGTTGTGAATCGTTTATAATCGATATGGACTTCGTCCGTATGGATTAGGACGGGTCTGCACAATATGAACGGGGAATTTCAGTTGGTATCAGAGCGGTGGTCTTAGCGAACCAGTTCTTGCATTAGTGTGTCTAACTAGTAGTTGTTTAGATGCATTAGTGGGTCTGAACTTCGACCGTGTCTGCGTGTCAAAAGTTTTGCTTATCATTTCGTGTCGAAAATTACCTGCTTATCATTCTTAGTCTAGAAACATCTTTCTGCATTGATTGTATGAATAGTGTATAGACAAAAATTCATATCTTAGCGTATCTGGTAATTCATATCTTAGAGTATCTGTTACTTTGCCTGGCATATTCCGTAAATCCCTCCGTAATCTATGAAATCTTTTGTAATATATATATATATATATATATATATATATATATATATATATATATATATATATATATATATATATATATATATATATATATATATATATATATATTCTATGTAATTAGAATACCATCCGATAGCTGGAAATCATTTCATATCGAAATTCCTTTATCTAACCGTGCAAGATGAATTCTACAACCAGTTCAAGTTCCTCGGATTCCGACAGCTATTCCGACATGGATATCCACCTAAGCTCCGAAAGCAGTGTAAATGAAATGGATCAACCAACTAATCATCTTCAATTCTAGATGAATTGGGGATGGGTTCGTAGTCGTATTAACCGATGGAGACGAGAAGAAGGCGATCCTTTCCACCCACCAACCTGCACTCTTGGCGATGAACCTGAAGCACTTACCGGCGAACCAGTTCGAAACACCATCTTCACTTTCATTTTCAGAGTATCCCATCACGATTATATACTATCTCAAATTCTATATCTTATTCACCCGCTTGTCCGAACCACCGATCATCCCGGTGTAATAGAAGAAGTCAACGAGCTTCGCGCTCGAGTAGTGGCTTTGGAGAATATGATGTAAAATTTACCAGCTTCAATAACATCACCGGCACCAACAGTACAACCAGCACCAGCACCAGTAGCCTCAACATCACATGCCTCAACATCACAATCTATACCTCGAGCATAATTTTCGTTCTACATATCGTTCTACATCATTTATCTTGGTTCTACATGGCGATTATGTAATCTCTAATGTTTTAGAGATTATGTATTCTAGTTCTAACAGTAAATCAAATGTGTTTAATATTATATTGACTCATTAAATCCATAATTACATCTGAAGAAAATATATATGTATATATATATTCATAAAGATTGTAATTGAAAATTCTTTTGTACAAACTGTTAATGATGAGAATATTTTAACGGGTAGGTAATACCCCAGAAATATTTAGATTTCACATTAATAAGTTACACTGTACATTCTTTCAATCTGATTCAACAGTCATTTATTATCCTACTTACATCCACAGATATACGTATCCGTTCACCGCAAAATAACCATTTTAATTCAAATTCATATTTGGATTTTGACCTATCAGAATCCAACAAGTGGCATAATAAAGAAAACATTGGACAAAAATAAAATTTGTTAGAAACAAACAAATTAACTATGAGAAATTTTGTTAAGAATCCACGCTAACAAAATCCTAGCTAACTGTTAATTCCTTATTATATTTTATTTATCGCAATTTCTTTATCGCAATTTTAATTCTCGCAATTTTATTTATCGTCATTTAATTTCTGTTATTTACTTTACGCACTTTAAATATCGTCGAATAAATCGGGACACATATACAATGTTTTGACATATCATATCGACGTCATCTATATATATTATTTGGAATAACCATAGACACTCTATATGCGGTAATGCTCGAGTTAGCTATACATGGTTGAGGTTGATTCTAAAATAATATATATACTTTGAGTTATGATCGAGTCTGAGACATGTATACAATGGGTCACGATACGTATTAATTAATTCGAATATTATATATGAATTATTGAATTACTAACTGTGGACTACTAATTGTGGACTACCAACATTGGACAATTAAAATAAATTAAAATATTGATTATAACATATGAAACTAAATATTTCTTCAAGTTTGCCATTTGATCTCATCTTAAACCTCATCTGTATCTTGACGATTACAATCTGCGTTCAAACCTTTCATGATTCTTGAAAACACCTCAATCGAGAGGATGAACCAACCGCACTTCATCTACGGAAGAAAATATTTATGCATATAGTTATGCACCTGAAAAACTCTTGGAACCTGAGTAAACGTTTAACACGTATCTGTGCTAGCTCCTTTGGCATTGTTATTACCGAAAATAACTTTGCAATCCCTTTCCAAAGTAGGCAATTTTGTCACAGCTTCAGCAAATCAATTTTGACTTTTCATTCGAATAAACTCTATTATAATCTTGATATATAAGTTTACCTTTCGTCATCGTTACCGGGGAACCTTTTATATCCCACCACATTAGCGGTAAACTTACCAGAAACTTCATCACTCA
The DNA here is from genome assembly GCF_046630445.1 of Rutidosis leptorrhynchoides. Classification (NCBI taxonomy): domain Eukaryota; kingdom Viridiplantae; phylum Streptophyta; class Magnoliopsida; order Asterales; family Asteraceae; genus Rutidosis; species Rutidosis leptorrhynchoides. Next base: position 40,699,967 of record NC_092340.1, read on the forward strand.
TTGGCTTAAGTGTATCCGAAAAACCATTATATTTGTTCATGAAAATGTTATCATATACTCATTCGCATCTTGTAACGAGAATTACCATACCAATTACCGAGAATTAGCAATCAGTATTTTGAATCTCGTAACATTACTACATAAACAGTTATATGTATACATATAACATTTATCTTCTAGAATAATGACCTTTCATTCTGAAATTCTGAAAAGCACCCAGTCTGCGAATCACTACTCTGAATTTTGAAAAGTTGAATAAAGCAACAAAAACTATAAACAACATTAACAACCAAAAGTTTGATGATAAAGAATTGTATGTTGGCAAAGCTCAGAAATGTTGGAACTGGAAAACGGATTGAGCAAACCATGAAGGAGGTTGTGGATAAATCATCAAGACTAAACCTGCCTTCATAGAATCCAAATGATTCAGCATCTGCTGAAGTCATTAATGAATACCTTACTCCTGACTCTACCCTGTTACGGACAAATCTTCATCATCATCCATCGATATTAGAAATTCTAAGATATCATCGTATCTTTCATTATAAATATCCTCAATATTTCTGAAGATATTTTCATAACTATTCTTAGCTGAAATCATTTATATCTTCGCAATATCAGTGTTACATCAGAAAGAAAACTGTTTTAGTTTCTAAATCTCTGAAAACTTAGAGTTTGAATTATGAATATTTTTGAAGAAATGTTGGGAACTGAAGCATGAGTTAGTATAATATAATGACACTTGATCAACGTGATTATATTACAGTAAGTCATGCTGAGTTTCTAATGAAACGTGATGATTCACAGATCATAACGTCATCATGTGCCATGTTACACGACTCTTACATTCTATCTAATCTCCAAACATATCAAGAACATATTTTCCTGATAGTTCTATCTTTTCTCTTAAATTCTGGTAATTTGACTAGTAAAGATCGTGCTACTTCAATTTCTTTCTTAGCACATTAACCATGTTCATTCCAAAAAATAAAAAAAAATCATGTCTGCGAATTCTGGACCATTATTCGCTTGACTTAAAGTCGAGAAGAGAAAATAAAAGTATGAATTAAGAAAGAAAGTATAGAAGATAGGAGTGTGGAAATATGGAAACAAAGAGGGTGGATTTATAGTGAAATAACAGACAGAGCAATCGAGACAGATTATCGCATTTAACCGAAGAGAATCTTAATTTCCTTAATTACCGAAGAATCAAATCTATTTACGAAGATTTTCTCCAAATCCATTGAACTCTGGAAATCAATCCTATCTACGTCAAAAGATATGATGAATCTACATTTACTTATTTCACTCTTTTGTGATAATTTCACTCGTACGCTTCGCATAAACAAATTGTTTTATCTATATTACTCGCTGATGATAAAACTCTAATTTTCAGCTCATATGCGTCATGAAAACATATTTATTGTCAGCCATGACCATCCCAATCAAATTTCGGGACGAAATTTCTTTAACGGGTAGGTACTGTGACGACCCGGAAATTTTCGACCAAATTTAAACTTAATCTTTATATGGTTTCGATACGATAAGCAAAGTCTGTATTGTTGAAGTCTCAAAAACTTTGAATTGTGTTCATGTATTTATTTAACCTTTGACTATTTCTAACGATTCACGAACAATTTATTTGTAAACAAATATAATTAAGTATATATACACACATATATATATACATATATATATATATAGATATAGGTATATATGATAATTAAAAATTATAAAGTAAAATTTAAATATTTGAATTAATTATGTAAAATAAGATACAAAATAATTAGGTGTAATTTAAAATAAATCTATATAAATCTATGATTACTACGTATAATTACTATTATATGTACATTGTAATGCATATAATTATCCAAATATGTAATTAGTGAAATATAAGATTGGTATATTATATGCATTTATAAATTAAAATATAGATGATATATTAATATTATGATCATTACTTTCCGTATTATTATTAATGATAACATTAATATTAATATTTGTATTATTAGTATTATTATATAAAATGAGATTTGATATGTATAAGTTGTTATATTATTGATATTATTATTATTATCATTAACAAAATTAATATTATTATAATTAGGGTTATTAATAGTATTATTAATAATATTATTGTTATCATCCTTATTATGATTATTATTATTATTAAAGTTGTTAAAATTATCAAAAAAAATTTATTATTATTATTGATACTATTATCAGTATTATTAATTTTATTATTATTATTTATATAATTATTACTAGTAGTAATATTAAAATACGTACATATTATACAGATTGTAATCAGATACAAAAACATACATAAAAATATTATTATATATATATATAGATATACAGATATAGATAAATATAAATATATACGGATATATAGCAGATAAGTAAATAAATACAGTTATATAATACAGTAAATATATATAAATTCATATATGGATATATATATATATATATATATATATATATATATATATATATATATATATATAATTATAAATACGATTATATACTCACAAGCATCCAAATCAGTTTTAAATCCCTTTCAAACTGTAACTGATTGATAAACACTGTATCTGATTATTGAAATTAAACTCATTATCGTCCAAATTCTGTTAGCCATCAAATCTTATTTTAATTTTTTTTTTTTATATTTCTGTACTGAACGAATGATAGGTGTCGACCCATTCCTCATTATATAAAGATTGATTGCTCGTTGTTATTAAGGAATACATTCGATTTCTTCACCTTCTATATTAAATATAACTGCAATTATCTGCTTTTATCTGTTAAATTAAACACATTTTTTTAAAAATAGCTCGAGTAACTCTGTTCGCGTTTTTTTTTCCCAAAATCTCGAATTCAAAAACAAATTTTAAAATCTATAAATGATATTTTGTTAGGAATCCTTTACTAAAACTATCTGCAAAGTCTCAGTTATTAATTTACAAAATCAAGTAACAATTTTGAGGTCAAAGTTTGGGTTTTCAAAAGTCAAACTTGTGTTCATCGTAAAATTCGTAATCGTATCAAGGTTTTAAGTCAAATTAATTATCCAGATAGTTTCTATAATGGATCTAGAACATATTTCATGTTGGAATCAAAGTCTAAAACATTCTTATATTCAAAATCAAGTTTAAAGTTCAAAAACGTAATTTTATTACTGTCACAGCTTTTATTTTAATTTTTAAACTGTTTTAATTAAGTTAATCAATCTTTAAACGTTTCTTTGTCGATTATAAATCCTAAAATTAATATCTTTAAACGTTTGATTTTGGTCGTCTGAGTTTGTTTGAAGAAGAACATGTATATAAATAAACAGGTTTTATATAAAATTAAAAAAGTATAAAACAGAAAGACAGTAATGGAGCAATGGTTAAGGGGTTGTTCTTGTATTCGAGAGGTCTCGGGTTCGATTCCAGTTGTTGACAAATTTCTTTTTAAAACCGATTTTTGAGGTAGTTTTTCAATTCTTAAAAATTATTATTATTACTATTATTAATATTATTATTAATATTATTTTTATTATTGTTATTATTGGTATTATAATTAATATTTGTTAGTATTCTTGTTATTGTTAGTATTATATTTAAGTAGGATGAATCTTAGGGTTATTATTATGATTATCATTATTAATTATTGTTATTATTACAAGTATTATAATTATTGATACTATTATTATTACTAACATATGTATTATTATGAATATAGTTACAAATAAGATTTTTAGCATTATTAATACTATTACTAATATTAATATTAACATTCAGAATGTAAATTTTATCATTTTACTACTAGTATAAGTAATATTATCATTATTATGATTATTATGATTATTATAATTATTATTATTATTATTATTATCAAAAATGTTATCAAATCATTATCATAACTATCATTAACAGAAAAATTAATATTTTACAATTATTATTATAAATATCATTATTATTATCATTAATATAATTATTGACATTAATAACTTTACTAGTAATATTAAGTATTATAACTATTATCATTTTTACCAATATTAACATAAATTTAGTATTACTATAATCACTATTTTTACAAATGATATATATATATATATATATATATATATATATATATATATATATACTACATATAACATAACAAATAATTTAATATTTTTATATACAAAATGAATATATGAAACATATATATATACTATTAAAATAGAAAGGATATAACCAATAAATTTATATATATATATATATATATATATATATATATATATATATATATATATATGTGTGTGTGTGTGTGTTCGATTATAATTATGTATATTAATAAATATACAAATGATATAGGTTCGTGAATCCAAGGCCAACCCTACACTTGTTCAATGTCGTCATATGTATTTTTTACTACAAAAATACAGTATGGTGAGTTCATTTGATTCTCTTTTACTCTTTACATTTTTGGGACTGAGAATACATGCGCTGCTTTATAACTGATTTACAACTGTTTTATTCAATGCTTTTACAATCTATATTTTTGGAATACATGGGATACTTTAATAAATGTTTGACGAGATAGACACAAGCAAAACATTCCTCGAATGAATTATTATGCAGATAGAAGTTTAGTGGATTATTATTGAATTAGTTGGACATTATAATTTCCACTAATTGTTGTGAATATTTCCCCTTGATTATTATTGCTTGGTAACCTAAGAATTAGAAAACGGGTATGGCCCTAATTCATGCGAATCCAAAAGGTAGCTATCGGGTTTAACACCCCCACCCAGAATGTTCACTAGAAGGAAGAGCTAGTGGGCGTGGTGTTTAGTACTTCGAAGTTTATATATTATACAGACGAGATGTTTTGTTTTGGGGATATTATTGATGCGCATTATATGTTAAGGTCGATTACCATGTTGAGCAATGAAATCAAAGTGAATGTTATGTATCGAGAGAATGATTTTTATACACAGGTTATGTGTATTAGTTTTGTGCACGAGATATGTGTACGGTTATTTAAAATCGCGAGGCAACCTACGGGGGAGAAAAGGATACGAACCTACTCTGCTAAGCATTATGAAAAATGGTTTTGTACACGAGATAGGTGTACTGTATTTAAATCTTGTAGTCTATCAAAATGATGAATTTTATTGTTTATGATAAACCTATGAACTCACCAACCTTTTGGTTGACACTTGAAAGCATGTTTATTCTCAGGTATTAAAGAAATCTTCCGCTGTGCATTTGCTCATTTTAGAGATATTACTTGGAGTCATTCATGGCATATTTCAAAATATGTTGCATTCGAGTCGTTAAGTTCATCAAGAATATTATTAAGTCATTTATAGTTAGATAAATTATGAAATAGTATGCATGCTGTCAACTTTTGATGTAATGAAAGTTTGTCTTTCAAAAGCTAATGCAATGTTTGTAAATGTAGACTATATATATATATATATATATATATATATATATATATATATATATATACACACACACACATATATATATATACATATATATATATACATATATATATATATATATATATATATATATATATATATATATATATATATATATATATATATATATATATATATGTGTGTATCATTTAAAGGTCAAATACCTCGCAATGAAATCAACTATCGTGAATCGTTTATAATCGATATGAACGGGGCATTTCACCCTTCCATCCACCACATTCCCCTCTTGGCGAGGAACCTGGAGCACTTACCGGTGAACCTGTTCGTAATACCATTTTCTCTCTCATTTCCAGAGTATCTCATCATGATTATATACTATCTCTAATTCTAGATCTTATTCATCCACTCGTCCGAACCAACAATCACCCCGGTGTGATAGAAGAAGTCAACGAGCTTCGCGCTCGGGTAGTGACTTTAGAGAATATGGTGCAAAGGTTGCAAGCACCAGCAGCATCACAGGCATCAACAGTACCACCATCATCAACACCAACAGTATCATTACCACCACCAACAACAACATCCACATCCCACACATCAACATCGCAATCTATACCTCGAGCATCAACGTCATACTCACCATAGATACCAAGGAGTACCAACAACAATAAACGATGAAGTATTGATTCATAACTTCATCAAAGAAATATTCTGCAGAGAATATGTAGTTTCTAAAAGTTTTAGAGATTACTTATTCTAGTTCTAATTGTAAACCAGATGAGTGAGCGAATAGAAATGATGAAATAAAACCCTGATTGGAATGGTGCATGATTTACAAGCTAGATCTGTTTTACCAGCAGCATCAACAGTACCGTCAGCATCACCAGCACCGTCAGTACCTTCAGCATCGTCAGCATCAACAACATCAACAACATCATAAGCTCCGCCAGATTCATAATCACCGCAAACATCATCACTAATCAACAACGCGTATATCGTATCAATGAGTTATGAAGTATTAACTCATTCCCTCTGAAGAAATTATATGTATATTTATATGAATTTTGAGATCAAAATAAATCTTTTCGTACTAAGCTATTAAGTGTGAATCTTAACTAGTAGGTACTACTCGGTTAGTTCATGTTACTGATATGCTATAATGTACATTCTTTGTTAACCACAATCTCCGTTTCAACTCAATGAATTCCATTTCATAATAAACTAAGTATATTATTCAATTATATGTTTGATTTTATACTTTCATCTTCAATATATTCGAAACTTTCTAGAAAACATCATTCGTACCTTGCAAAGTTAGCAAGAGTTCCATGAGTACCAACATTCACTGAGGAAATATCAATAAAACTGAATAACGAAATATTGATTACATTAGTGAAATACTCCGCTAAGATTATTAAATCTTTAATGTTTTAGAGATTATTCATTTCTAATCCAGCCAAAAATCAAATGAGCTTAATATGATATTAACTCATTAAATCTGTATTACATCTGAAGAAAATATACATACATATATTTTCATAAAGACTGTAATAAAATTTTCTGGTACAAAATATTACTTGTGAAACTTTTAACGGGTAGGTAATACCCGAAAGATATATAAATTCACAATTAATATGTTACATTCTTCAATTCTGATTCAGCAAATCATCAACTATACTCACTACTTTCACAACGATATACATTCTTTCCTAGAAATCGAAACAACCATTCGCATCCAAATTTGATTACATATTCTGATTTTGAAAAATCAGAATCCAAGCCAAAATTTAACAGAAAACATCACTCTTAGATTCTTACATCTTTCAAAGCTATACTTTGACTTCAAAACTGTGCTAGAACGTCATTTATATTCATAAAACTCGGAAAAATATTTGTATCATTCAAAATTCTAGAATATCATATGTATCTTGACAATTACAATCTTCATTCAAACCATTCAAACTCTTGAAAATACCTCAGATTGATAACAGACGATTCGGTTATGATAACTTTGAATGCTGAAGAAGCAGCAAAAACAGTAAACGACCTTAACAGTCAAAAGTTTGATGATAAAGAATAGTGTATTGGCAAAGCTCGGAAAAAGAGAAGGTTTGGAACTAGAAAACGGATTGAGCAAACCATGAAGGAGGCTGTGGACAAATCACAACGACTAAATTTGCCTTCAAAGAATCCAAATGATTCAGTGTCTGCTGAAGTCTTTAGCGAATACCTTACTCTTTACTTTAAAACCCTTGCGGATAATATTCTTCATCATCCTCTGATCTTAGATATTCTAAGATATCATCATATCTTCCATTATAAATATCCTCGATATTTCTGAAGATATTTTCATAATTATTCTTATCTGAAATCATTTATCTCCTTGCGTTATCTGTATCATATCATAAAGAAAACTATTTTATTTTCTAAATTTTGAAACCTTCGAGTTTAAAGTATGAATATTTTTGAAGTAGTATTGGAAATTGAAACATGAGTTAGTATAATATAATGACACTTGATCAACGTGATTATATTACAGTAAGTCATGCTGAGTTTCTAAATGGAACGTGATGATTCACATATCATAACGTCATCATGTGCCATATTACACGACTCTTGTATTCTACTTAACCTCTAAACATATCAATAAAATATTTTTCTTGATGATTCAGCCTTTTCCAAGGTATTCAGGTAATTTGACAAATCAAGATCGTACCATTACAATTTCCTTCTTAGAACATTAACCATGTTCATTCCGAAATTCATATCTACGAATTCTGGGCCATTACATGCGGTGCTTAATGGCAAGAAGAGAAAACAAAAGAATGAAGCTCTGAAATAGAAATTGGAGTATAAATCGCAGCAAATAGGAGAAAACATTAACTGTAGATGACAATGATTATAGAAGACAAAAGCAGAGACTTTGAAATATAAGGGAAGATATAAAGCCCAACAACAACCCAGAAATTACAAACCGTGTATATCAATAAGTATTGCAACGTAAAGACACGGGAGAACTAAAAACACTATAAAACCAAGAGTATAGCAGAAGTGAATAAATTCCTCCGGGGGCAGATGAAAAAGAAGAATGATAGATATGAAAGTTAGGAGTATATCAAGAATCAGAAATGGGTGGAGCATATTGACGAATGCTTTAAAGTATGAGTGAGGGAGAAAGAATAGAAGGTGTGAGTTGTAAGGAAACCAAGGGGGTGAATTTATAGTAAAATATCCGATAGAGCAATCAAAACAGATGATCGCATTTAATCAAAACGGATTCTAATTTCCTTAATTACCGAAGAATCGAATCTTATTACGAAGATTTTCTCTGAATCTCTTAAATTCCGGAAATCAGCCGTGGCTACGTCATCAGTTAAGGCGAACATGTATTTACTCATCTTCACTTTTTTGTGATAACTTCACTCGTACTCTCCACAAAAATCAAATTGGTTTATCCATAGCAACCACCAATGATAAAACTCAAATTTTCAACTCATATTCGTCATGAAAACATTTTTATGGTTATCCATGATGACCACGATCAAATTTCGGGACGAAATTTCTTTAACGGGTAGGTATTGTGACAACCCGGAAATTTTCGACCAAATTTAAACTTAATCTTTATATGATTCCGACATGATAAGCAAAGTCTGTAATGTTGAGTCTCGAAAAATTTGGAACTATGTTATATATTCAGTTAACCTTTGACTATTGATCGACGATTCACGAACATCTATTTGTATATATATATATATATATATATATATATATATATATATATATATATATATATATATATATATAAACAATAAGTTGGAATATTAATTATTAAAATTAATTATAAATAATTTGCAATGTATATTTAGAAACTGATTTATGTATATTAAATAAAGATATATACATATATATAATTTCAAGTTATTTAGTAAACGATAGTAACATTTTTTTATTTATTCGATTGATATTTAGATAAGTTAACTAAAACGTTTAAGATAAACAAGTAAAACACTAATTTGCTACAGTATTTTCGAATTGCTACAGTACTCGAAAATCTACAGTGTTTTTGAAAATCATATTTGCTACAGTAAAAATCATTTTGCTACAGTAAAACACTATTTCAAAACGAAAATGTATGTATATTTTACAAATGTTATAAAATATAATATTAACTCAGATATAAAACGTTTTGATATTATTATATATTAAGACGTTAATTTATAGACGCAAATGACCAAAACACTCTAATGTACAAGATACACTTCGGGTAATATAGTTATTGGTAATGTAAGTCTATATTTTGACAAAGGTATACGTCGCGAAACGTAAAGTACAAGTTATTAAAGCATACGAAGTAACGTTCGAAAATCCGGAACCGGGACATAAGTCAAGTGACAACGTACAAGTAATCGAAACTAAAATTACAAGTCACCTATACACGAGAATATAATATAATATATATATATATATAATTAATATAAATTATATATATTATATATATAATTAAATAATATGTCGACGAACTAGCAAACAAAGATTTCTGAGTTGGATCTTCAGGCCATGCGATCGCATGGCCATTATTCCTCAGACCCATGCGATCGCATGAGATGGCTGGACAGGCAAGGTGCTATAAATTCGAGCGATTTCAGGTTTTCATTCACACAATTCTTTCCACTCTATCCATATTACTCCGTATATAATTTATATTATTATTATTATTATTATTATTATTATTATTATTATTATTATTATTATTAATATTAAGATTATTAATATTAATTTTATTATTATTTGTGTTATATGATTATTAGTATTATATATAAAATACTACGACGAGGTTATGGGCGAGTTATTTCAAATGGGTTTTTCGAGCGAGATAGAGCTAAAGAAACTATGGGTTATAACTATGGAGTTTATGGGTAATGTTCGTGGGTATGGTTCGCAAGTCAAACCTATTGTTTTATCATCTCTGTTGCGTCTACGTACTTTCCTACAATATTGAATCACGATATTGATACGTGAGCATTCATATCTTATTTTTATATATTAATAGTGTATCCATGTCTAGTGCTCGAGTATATATGTTTATGCACGCTTGTATGCTTTAATTTTTTTCGTTAGATAGTTTATGATGAATCACAAATTTGATACATATGTTATTAATATAAGGTATATGATATGCATGTCGTTGGAAAACTGTCGAAAAATTAATAACTTTTCATTTAGAAATCGGGTGATTTCGAGGAACGAATTAAAAGTTATGGTCAACTGAATTATGATTAACATTAATTGAATTGCTTTTGAATCTGCAATTGATATTTAAACAACTTGTTTATAAGATTGATAAATTGGATTTTCAAATATTACTAATCGAGTAAATGAATTTATATATAAGGCACGTCTCGTCTTGTTGAACAATTGTCAAAGTTGACTGTCTTACCATGTTTTAAAGCTTTATAAACACTATAATCTGATTTTACAAGTATTGGAAAACTATGTGAAATAATAAAATATTTTCGATTGCCATGATAATTCAAATATAATATAGCTCCTGAAATAAATAATATTTTGAGTTTGATAAACTATAAATTCATTCAATTATCAAGACTTATACTATGTTAATAAACATGTATAGATTTAAAGATCATATTGGGTCAGGTTGACTTTTGAGATGACTTTTGTTAACTTTTGCATGTCGGTCACGAGCATTGGGATTGTGATACACTATGACCCGACCTAGCTTGTTAGACATTTATTGACCAACATATGTTCTCTAGGTTGAGATCTACGGTTATTTTGCATTCCGAGTTTCGGTCATATTTCGGTGAATGACCTTATGTGCTGTTAAGGTGAGTTTATAGATCCCTTTTTAATTGCTTTTGCAATCTATATTTTTGGGCTGAGAATACATGCACTTTATTTTAAACACAATGGATACAAGTACATACTTAATTCTACACTGAGATTGAACCGAAAATCCCTTAGCTTTAGTAACTAGTAGCTGCCGATTATAAGAACTGGTGGGTGCGAATAGTTGTATATGGATCCATAGGCCTTGACATCCCCGTCTGATCCAGGTATAGAAACCCTAGCCTGAACTATAAAACAGACGTATGCTATTTGAGGTTAGTACACTTTGGATTGCGTGTATTGTACATGTTAGTTGCATGTATGTTAAAAAAGGGGTACTTATTATGACGTTAAAGCTTAGTTACCAGGGTGCTCAATATTGTAGAATATTTTGATAAACGTTTCTGGATGAAACAACTGAAATTTTGTGATCCACCTTTATATACAGATTATGCGCAACATTAAAACTATGAACTCACCAACCTTTGTGTTGACACTTTTAAGCATATTTATTCTCAGGTTCCTAGAAGTCTTTCGCTGTTTGCTTATATGTTACACAAGCTATGTACATGGAGTCATACATGCTTTATTCGAGAAAATGTTGCATTCACAAAATCATCACCATGTATCTTATTTTGACTGCATTATCAACGAATGTAGTATTGTAAACTATTATTTATGGTGATTGTCTATATGTAGAAATTATCAATCGTCAAAAACCTTGGAATTTGATATTCAATTATGGTGTGCCTTTTCAAAAGAATGCAATGTTTACAAAACGTATCATGTAGAGGTCAGTACCTCACTGTGAAATCGATGAATGATGTATTCGTCCAAAAGGGATTTGGATGGATCATCACAGATTTGGACGGATCATCACACATCAAATAGCATTCTTATCCATCCGTCGTTGGAATTCGTCATCGATGACTATAATGGCATTCCCTCACCATTGGTGTGCTATTGATGATCCAAAATTTGGTATGTAATAGAATAACGTAATTTGATATGTTATAGAATAACACATTGAATGGCGAGAGTGGTGCTTTTATTTATTGTACATTTTAGATCACATATTATACATTGTATTATTTATTTTTTTGAATGGCGATATCGACATCGAATGCTCTCATTTGTCACCCACACACGCGTTAGGAGAAAACCCAATTCGCGACGATGTTGGCAGTACCATCGAAGGTTGGGAAAACCCCCAAAGACCTTCCCAAATTGCATTGATGTTGGTAGTACCATCAAAGGTTGGAAACTCCCTACTTGGAGTGAGGATTGAACCTCGGTTGGCAGTACCCCAAGTTGAATCTCACCCCAATACCACTCAAGCCAAGCTTCAGTAGTTATACATTGTATTATTTAATTAAAAAATTGGGTCCAATATGTTTGAAGAAAAGTGTCATGATCGATTTGGGAATGAATTTGTTATTCATTTCTCATCAGAAGGAAATCAAGACGTGACGTTCAGGTGGCATTTCATGATAGATGAAAATCATGGCATGACAGATATGTAAGACCCGAATAATTATTGTACAATGGTGTAAATAGGGTACTTGAAGTGTGGGAAATATTGTGCTGTTAAACAGAGGTCAGAGCCTGTTCAGACCAGGGTGCGCTCAGCGCACACTTAAGGGTGCGCGTGGCGTACTGCTACTGTAGCCGGATTCTGTTTCTTTTAATTGATATTTTGGAAGGGCTTTTTGGTAAATTCACCTAGGGTCTAGTTAAGGGCCACAAGGTTAGTGGATGGAGTGTCATAACTCCACTTTCAACCACCTTCATCTTCCTACTTCAAGTTTAGAGAGAGAAAGCTCAAATCAAGGAGGAAGAAGTTGATTTCGGGCCAAACCGCGTGTGTTAAAGTTGTTCATCTAATCACTATCTACGTTGTGATTGTGGTGGTAAGCTCTAACTTTGATTTCCTTATTTTAATTTGTTTAAGGGTTAGGGTTTGGGTTAGTGTTGAACATAAAACCCATATTTGGTAATTTTGGGTGTTCTTGGGTAAGATTGGGTCATGAGGACCCAAGGATGACTAACCTAGGGTTTTGGAAATGTTAAATGGACTTATGAGTCATAAATGGATAGTTAATCACTAACACACTTTGTTGTTTTTGTAAATGAGTGTATTTGGGTGGTGGATGACCCAAGTGGGGTGTGTTGAGCTCGAAATGAGTCAAAAGAGTTTTGAATGACCTAGTGGTGTATAGTTGGGTGATTTAATGCCATGATCACTAGTTTTAGTGATTGTTGGTAGGTTTGGGCCTATGGTTGGTATTAGGGGAACAAAGGGTGAACATTACCCTAAGTGGTCTATTTGGGCGGATTAAGAGTCCCATTTAGATAAGTGTTGATTTTGCGTTAATATCATAGGTGATTTCGTTGACGGTTGAAGAGCTTGTGGGCTTACCTTCGTTTGGATACAAGGTGAGTGGAATAATTATATGCGTATGTATATAATGTATTTATTTGTATGCTATGGTATGAACCAAAGAGCCGGTAGTGCCATAGTATGTGCGATTGTGCTATGATGTGAACCAAAGAGCTGGTAGCGTCATGGTACGTGTGTTGTAGTGTGAACCAAAGAGCCGGTAGCACTACGGCACGAGTTGTTAGAGTGTGAACCAAAGAGTCGGTAGCACTTTAGCGCGAGTATGACTCGGATTGTGATGTGAACCAAAGAGCCAGAAGCATCATAACCGATGCGTATGGTGTGAACCAAAGAGCCGGTAGCACCATGACGCGAGAATGGTTAACCATGATTGTGTATTGTATTGTAGCATATTGTATTATGTCAATTATATGCAATTGATTATGCTAGTTGCGGTTTTGGAGATTATTAGCTTCGTACTTGAGATGGTATGCTAATTATATTGCTAGCATGTATGCGGTTTGTGTATAAGTGATTGCAAGTAGGCATATTATATATGTATGTTATAATTGTTGTGCTCACTAAGCGTTTTGCTTACCCTCTCGTTGTTTACCTTTTTATAGGCTCCGGCGTGGACAAGGGTAAGGGCGTTCGTTTGGATTAGTGATCCCGCTTCATTATATTAGGAGAAGCTTTTGGACGTATAGCTTTTGAAGTTTGACCAAGATTTGGGTAGTTTAACCCCAAACACCATGCTCAAAGTTTAGTTTGGAATTTAAACTAGTGTGGTCGAAACTTATATTTTATACGAAACTCATATTACGGCATATGTGGGCCCGATTTCGTAAAACTTATTTTATTATTGAATCATGTGAGTTTTAACTATTATAACATGTTGTGAAAAGTGTTTCTTCTAAATGTGTCAGGAAGTGGGAGATCTTTATTTGAAAATTGGCAAAACCAGACAGAAGCTGATGGAGCTCGTGCGCGCTGCGCACAAGGGGTGTAGCGCGCCGTGCACCCCTTTGTAAAAAAATATTATTTTATTGCACGTATTCGGTTGGATAACGGGTTGGGTTGTTACAAGATAATACTTACAAATAACAATAGTGAAAAGGATCATATAATATAATAAATGCTATTTTATCATTTATGTGTTTTCTGGTAGATTTTGTTTTCTTTTTATGAAAAAATGAGGAACTTTTAAAAATAGAAAATCATTTCATCCAAACCCTTTTGAACATACGAACGCGAGAACTACCGAGCTAAACAAACCATAAATCAAACTAAAGCTCACGACTCAAATGGATCTAATTAAGAGCAAAACATGCGACATACCAACCTAAAACCAATACATACAATATAAACAAAAATATAGGGTAACCAATCTTCAACACGATCACGAGATTTAAAATCGTCTAGATTTCCCAATAAGCAAACAACAAGAAACCTTTGAACCCGAACATCAAATATTTTAATGAATTCATCTAAGTTTTCTCTCTCGATGACTTTTATCGGTTTATTCTTTTTCTTTTGCTTTCAATATCTAATCGTTTCCTTATGCGGATCACTTGAGTTGATTAGAGTTGCTTGAACTGGTTCGGCCGTCATGCTGCACTTCATCTTGTCGAAAGTCGTGAACGCTTCTTTAGACATTAATTTCTTTCCTTTATTCGTCTCCTCTAACATAGGTTTCTTACCATTAGATTTATAGAATTTAACTGCGACGGAGGTGAACGAAGTTAGCTCCTCTAACTTAAGTCTGTCGAATTTTTGATCTATATATCGTCAACATATACATTCATTTACATTTAAATATTTTAATATGAAAATAATAAATACTTCATAAACAGTGTAATGGTTATAACCAGTGTTGATGACATGTGCGTTGCTGCGAAAAATGGTGTCACTCCATACATTTATAATCAAATTCATATATTGACGGTTGGTACAAATCTTTTATATAGTGAAATTTAAAAATAAATATATATGTATCCCCAAAAAGTGGAGCCCACTCTAATAGCTCCGAATAAATTAAATACTTGCATTAAGATACGAAGACTTCTTATTCCACAACAACGAAAGCACCTTTTCACTTTTTCATATACTATGGAATTTCACTTGCTAGAATAAGATAGTATTGTAGCTTGCACATTGGATTTTTTATGGGTATCATTCGGTGCCAGTAGGCGATATTAGATGGTTGGTATCTCACTACCCCTTTTTGAGTAGGTGATTCACTACCGAATCTAAAAAAGGTTGTTTCAATTCGTGTTGGATCGATCGATATACTAATAATCAAGTCTTCAGTTAACTGGTTGAATACATCACATCAACCTTGGAGAATTGGCCGATGCGGTATATCAATACATGTTCCTGTGCCCATTCCAAGCTTGTTTAACTTTGCTAACTCCCCATACTCAAGTCGTATCTTGTACGTTCTTGAAACACGTCTTCTTATTCAATCCTTTCTCGAATCTCATTTAACGAAATAAATAGAAGCTCAAGAATGAATAGCAAAACCTAGTTCAGTCGCCGAGTCTCTTTGTATCCATGGATGAATCCTTAAAGCACCTAACCGTGAAACTTCGTAGGTTCAGTTCTTGTTGGCTGCACTTTTTAGGTTCAGTTCAATCGCTACTCGTAGAATTGACACATACAGATCGCCATTATAATCTATGGGGAACTTCACTCTCTTAACACTCATTTAAAACACCCACCCTTTCTTCACTCGTTAGGGAAGCGTAAGGAGTGAAATTCCCGCTTAGAGATTGCAAAACTATAGTCAGAGCCACAGTTCCCATCCGTCAAGGCCTCGTTTTACCTTCCCTTCGAACTGGAACTGATTGGTTGCTTATTGTGACAACAAAGGTCTGAATTATCCCACTTTTCTGTAGGTTATATATTTACTTATGCAGCCTTCTAGATTGCCTTTACATCAAGAAAATGTTTACGCTTTGAAAGTCAGTCATATATGTGGTATACTGTAACAACCCGACTTTTTCCGTTTACTATCGTTAATTGTCCGTTAAGTATTTAACGGTGGTTACTTAGACTTGTGTGTTTAATAGAATTAAATACATACTTATTAGAGAAATTCTTGAATTAATATGTTATATTAATTTACGAACTTATTTCGGTTAGCGAAATAACTAGAAAACGTTACGATTAAGTTTATCGTCTAGAAAGCTTTTCAGTTTACGGAACTCGGAAAAACGACACAATAATTATTTTCGATGATTATTGACTTTAAGAAAATTATTATTAATTTATTATTTATTTAATGGATTAAACTCGGTGATTGCGTTTCAACGACTAGTTAACGTCACGGAGACGCGGTACGGTTAACGGCACTCGAAACGGACCACGCGCATACAATAAAATAACGAAACAAATGGTATTTCACTTTTAATTATTATTTTATGTAATTATTATGTTTTAAGAACACTTTTAGTTATTTAGAAGTTTTAAGAATTTAAAACGCGTAGAATTCGCTAGAACGCTCGTTTAACGATCCAGTTTACATTTTCGGCCAACGACACCTAACGGGCTACGCTATAAATGTGTCAACTAGTTAATATTAGCCCAAAGACTCTCTTTTTTCAGCCCTTGGTCGAAATCCACTAGAGGTGGGCTTCTCTTGCTTTAATTTGGACCTTATTGTTAATTAAACCTTACTGTGGGCCCAAGCTTTAGCCCTTAAACACCTAATTTATCAAAAACACATTCATTATCCCTCCCCTACCCTAGAGCCACGACTTTGATCAGCTCCAAACCCCTAAAACATGTCGCCATCTTCATCTCCATCAATCACCTTCAAAAATTGCTTGTTTGCTTGAACCTTCAACACGAAAGTGCTTCCTTTGATCGTCCTTTACATGCTAGTATCAATTGATTGTGTTTCTAAGGTATAATTGAAAACCCTAATTGTTTTAGATCTGATTTTTAATTCAATTACATATTGTAATCAAGTCTAGTGCTCAATTGATGATGTTTTGTGTTATCGTTTATCGTTTAATTGATCAATCGTTGTTGTTGCATGAAAAACGAATTTGAATCTTGTGAATCTGATTATATGAGTTTATGTACTAATCATATAATGTATCTAGATGGATATATCTCTAAAAATTAATAAATTTGGACTTTGGATTTGCATGATTTCGTTACCGGATGCTTAAATTATGATTAATCGAAGTTTTGTTAGGGTTTCACATGTAATCCGAATTTTCTGAGTTGCATGCTTTATGTTTTAGCTTATGAAATATATTCTACTGTATTCCTTGTGAAAATTTATGCAATTTAGACTAAAGTTTTTCGTCAAAAGATAATGTAATGCTCCCGATATGATAAAACGAAGATTTGATTTGTAAAGTATGCTGAATCCGTTTTTAAGTTCACATAAAAATTTATATAACAAACTAGGAACTGATTTAGACTTTGATCTTCTGGAATATGTTATTATAAGTGTTCCTTGACATGTTTCATTTGTATGTGAACTTACGAGAACGTGAATTGCCATGAGTTATATACTTATCTATGTGATGCATCCGATTGATGATCAAAAACTGATGAGTCTGTAATGTTTTGCGAAACTGTACAAATTGGCTAAAGCAATGCTTCTGATTATTCTATCACTAAAACTTTGAGATGTTTTGAGATGACACCAATTGGCCGTTCATTAAAATCTATTTTCTATATTTTATGAAAAATGTTTAAAAACTGACGCGCGGGCAGAAATTTCTATAATGAACTCGGACTTGATCCTTTCTGATATTGGACTTTTAATTATCTTATGAGGCTTTGGCTGGACTTTTTGGAGTTGATTTTAAGTATAGTTATGATCTGGAGTTGTTCATAATTTCATGAGTTATGTGCCATTAGCTATAGTTGTATCTTTCTACGATGTACGTTTTTCGAAGGCATGCTTAAAGATGCAAAAGTGCAATTTTCTTAACTATGAGTTGTAAAATGATATTTGAACTAGGTTTGACATGTTGACCATGTTTGCATGACCTACTAAGATGTTTGACTTTAGTTGAACACTTTGACCGAGTTGACTTTAGGGTTGACTCTGGTTGACTTTTGTTGACTTGCTTGGATTAGTTGACTTTTATTTGCTTGTTGAGTCAGTCTGAGCACTAGGACTTTGTGTACACTATGGTTTGACATAGTATGGCTTATATGTGTATACTTAAGATGACTTACATGATTAGGTTGCGTTGTTCGGTCGAGATTGTTCGACAACAGTACGTTTTGCTAAGATATTTCAGGTGCTTTTGCTAAGGTGAGTCTACAGTCCCTTTTTCAGTAATATTTTTGGGATAAGATACATGCTGCTTTTGAAACCATTTCTTAAACTATTTTTACAAGTATTTTTACAAATGTTTTACGCACTAGGCACGAGTAATTTACCAAGGATATACATATGAGTTCAAATCAAAAATCCCTTAGCTTGATTATATTAGTTACTTTGTAAGCTCGACTTATAGGGACGGTACCCTTAGGTTTGACAAACCTCACCGCAACGTTAAACAAGTGCTTATATAGTTGTTACTCATACACTTGATCGGTGTATCGCCAGTATAGGGTAAACTAAAGACGTGTGCTTGGCTCACGCAAAGGTTAAAGCTTTATAATCAAGTACTCATGATAAGTGTATATTATTACGAAGCTTTTCAGAAATCTCGTGGCCTAACTTACGATGAATGTTACTTAAAGATGATGTTTACAAAGTTAATACTAGACATGGTAATGTCTACAACAGATGAAACGAAAAGAACTTTTTAATGTCACTCACAGTTGAAACTTGACATCTTACAAACAGTTTATTACTTAGCATTTGCTATATGCAAAATTTTGAGATTAAACCTTAGCGGTATATTCAGATAAACGATTTTGAGAAATGATTTTCGACAAACGATTTATGGAAACTGTTTTATGAAACATACGAGAACTATTTACTCAAACCTGTAGATTCACTCAACTTTATGTTGATCTGTTTTGCATGTTTTATCTCAGGTATTAGTTGCTTCCGCTATAGAACATTGCTGTTATGTAGAAGTCAAGCCAAGCATTGGGACCAGAGTTAATACGCCGTTAGTGGATTCTGATGGGGTATTACATTTGGAATCAGAGCTTTGGCTATAGGCAGTGTCGTAAATCTCCCGAGATCTCCCCGAGATCTCCCCCGAGATCTCATTTTTAGAAGCCAACCGAGACGAGATGTTCATCTCCCGAGATTTCTCGGTCAACGGGGTCAAACTTAGTCAAAACCATGATTTCTCGGATTTTCTTGCTAATTTGTAAGATTTTCTTGTAAAATTCGTAACTTCTTAGATTTTCTCACTCATTTCTCTAATATTTTTATAAAATCTCGTAAAATGTATATAAATATACATATATTTATGTTTTTATGTATATTTTTATTGAAAAAACTATAAAGTCAACGTAAGTCAACGTCCGAGATCTCCCCGAGATTATTCCGAGATGCCGAGATCTCCCTAAAAAGTCCAAACGAGATCTCCCCGAGATCCAAATTCTTCAACCTTGGCTATAGGGAACTAGGATACATTAGTGTGCTAACCGTAGGGCGCATTAGTGGGTCTAGCCTATAGCCGTGTACTTAGAATGACTGTTATACGCCATGCTTGCACTGTTTGCTCTACTATGCTACCCGTAAGGCTACATATTAGATATCACATGCATATACGCATCTATACCCATAATGATATGGACTTGGACTAGATATATGATATCACGAATCACATACGTACACACGACGCGACACTTAAGAGCATTAAGTTGACTACGCTATCTTGAACTTATGGAGTGATGTAGAATGGATATGTGAGATAGCGTAATGTAATGACCGGGATTACATTACGGTAACTCATATAGAAGTTCCAACATTGCAAAATGAGGAATTGGGAGCGAGTCAAGTAGGTTACTTGGATAGATACCTTTTATAGCATAAGCTGTATAATCTCAACTATGAGTAGGAATTGGGAGCGAGTTAAGTGCGAATTTATTTGTTATTATAACTTATAAGAAATGTATAATCACGTCACAACTCGTCGCTCCTCGACACTGTCCGCCACCCCCGATCACTACTTGGAACTACGAAGACACTGCTAGAACATACTCATCATCTCATACCACTACTCCTTAATACTTGTCGTTACTAACTACTACTCAACGCCGCCTCTCACTGCTAGTCACGACTGAACACTACTTTCTCACTGCTTGACATTACTAGTTGCTACTTAATGCTACCCATTACTGCTTACCATTACTAAATACTACTCATCACTACTAACACCTCCACGATTTACTACTAGCTACTATGCATCATGACTCATTTCTGATATATCTTTAGAGGATGAATTCCTTGTAACAGCCTGCGAGATTCGTAGTAAATATTGTCTATTTAACGTCTGACTTTCCTATCATTCAGCCACCCGCGGTTTCACAATTTTTCTTTCCAATACTAGTCTACCAGAAGAGGTATTCACACCTTCCCTCATGTAGGGTATTCCGTTCTTCTCCCCCACCGATGTGGGACAGGTCTGATAATTCACCCTACAATCAACATCAATTTCGGTGAAGTTCTTCATGAGTCTGTTCTTACTCAGCATTCATAATGTTTATATACTGTCAACATCGGTGCCGATAGAAACTTTATCGCTAGAGAATTCTGTCACAACAATTGGAATCCAATATCTACCTTAGACAACGTGAACCCTATGGAACGATTAACTGGGAATGAAACGTATCATGATTGACATCATTATAGTTTAAGGAGGTCCAGTTTTAAGAAGTTTGATCGTACACTTCCATCGTAAATGTCTCTCGCACGAAACTCACCTAAAACTTTAATCAACGATTGCTCCTAACCCTTTCCAAATTATAAGCTAAGACCCATACCGTTAAGCTTATGACCACCTTCCATACAGAACAGTACTTTTTTCGACGATTGGCGGGCCATTACAATAGAAATCTACATGAGTGAGACTTGAAGTTAAACTATTGTGCTTGGACTACCATATCTCTTTATTTAACATTGTGGTTTGAATGGACTGGTTATCTAACGACACAACAGAGGCTGTTGCGACCAGAAGGCCATTCAAATTTCTTTTACCGAAGACGAATCAATGATGGTGTACGGAGAGAAGATCAGTACACCGTTGCATTACATTAACTCCTCGGAGGTCCAGAAGTATATAAGGTAAGGATGTCTCGGGATTCTGTCACATATGAGCAAAGTTGAATAAGTAGTTAAGAGCCCGAAGATGTCCCAACCGTTAGAAATTTTCCTTAAGGTCTTTCCGAGAGAATTACCAAGTCTTCCATCGCATAGAGACGTAGAATTTCAGATTGACTTAATGCCGGGAGCGACGCCTGTAGCACGTGCACCGAATAGGCTTGCACCTTCAGAATTGAAAGAGTTGTCTAGTCAGTTACGAGAGCTTTTAGACAAAGGATTTATTCGACCGAGTTCTTCGCCATGGGAGCTCTAGTTCTTTTTTTTTGTAAAGAATAAGGATGAATCTATGAGAGTCTGTATCGATTACATGAAATCAAATAAGCTGACTATCAAGAATAGATATCCGTTACCGAGGATTAATGATTTGTTGATCAATTGCAAGGATCAGGATGTTACTCTAAGATCGATCTAAGGTCAGGTTATCATCAAATGAGAGTGAAGGAAGCAGATATACCGAAGAAAGTGTTTAGAACACGCTGCAGACATCATGAATTTACCATAATGCCGTTTGGATTGACGAACGCACCGGCAGTGTTCATGGATTTCATGAACCATGTGTGTAAGTCATATCTGGACAAGTTTGTTATTGTGTTTATTGATGATATTCTGGTATATTCTAAGAACGAGTAAGAACATGAACAACATCTCTGTTTAATACTAGAGATGCTCAGGAAGGAGCAGTTGTATGCGAAGTTTTTCGAAGTGTGACTTTTGGCCGCAAAGATAGAAACGGTCAAGAAATGGGAGACTCCTAAGTCGCCAACGCATGTTCGGCAATTCTTAGGTCTCGTCGGTTATTACAGGAGATTCATTGAGGAATTTTCTATTATTTCCCGACCGATGACAACAATGACTCACAAGGGTAAGAAGTATGAATGGACTGGGCTACATGAGCCCGCATTTCAGTTGTTAAAAGAGAAATTAACTACTGCCCCGATTTTGTATTTACTCGAAGGAACTGAGGATTTCATGATTTACTGTAACGTTTCACGACAGGGTTTTGGTTGCGTGTTGATGCAACGAAAAAAAGTGATTGCCTATGGATCACGACAATTGAAGATACATGAACAAAATTACACGACACCTGATTTGGAACTTCGTGCTGTGATCTTTGCACTGAAGATGTGGAGACACTACTTGTATGGTACTAAGTTTACTGTTTTCATCGATACCAAGAGACTACAACATATCTTCGGTCAAAAATAGCTCAACGTGAGACAGAGACGTTGGGTAGAGCTGTTGAACGACTACAACTGCGAGATTCATTACCATTCTGGCAAGCCTAATGTGGTTTCAGATGCCTTGAGTAGGAAGGAAAAGGCTAAACCTCTCCGAGTTAGAGCATTGAACATGACTGTCCGAACGAACCTTACTTCTCAGGTACGCGATGCACAACTAGAGGCATTGAAAGAAGGGAAAGTTACTACGGAATCACTTAGAGGAATGGATAAGAAGTTTATTACTCGAGAGGATGGAACCCGGTACTTCTTAGAAAGAGTTTGGGTACCGAGATTTGACGGATTAAGGGAACTAGTGCTAGATGAGGCACACAAGATGAGGTATTCTATTCACCCTAGATCTGAAAAGATGTACCAAGATCTTAAGGCACTGTACTGGTGGCTTAATATGAAAGCAGATATAGCAACCTATGTTAGTAAGTGCTCAACGTGTGCTTAAGTAGAAGCAAAGCATCAGAAGCCGTCAGGACTGTTGACACAGTCAGAGATTCCCAGTGGAAATGGGAACGTATTACTATGAATTTTTGTAACATCCTCAATTGGGCCTAGATGTAAGATTACTAAAGTACCCTTAAGTTAGTATTGAGTTACTATGTGCTTTTATTTTTATTTAATATTTATTATTAAATAATGATGTGGTTAGGACCAGTTTGTGACAAGGGTCACAGAACAGGTTTGTTTATCTAATTTGGACTTCATTTGGGTTGCCAAATGATGTACGAAAGATATCAGATAACTGATAAATACCCGTGTGTCACACAGTGTGGGAATTAAACCCAATTAAGTGACTAGTGGGCTGTGTTCTTCTTCCCATTTCTAGAAAAATCCCAAACACTCCCGTACCCTCCCTTTCACCTACAATCAAACCCTAATTCCAAATTCTTGTACTAGAGCTCAAATCGTTCATAGCTTTGTGTTCTCTACGATTTACTGATTCTTTTAAGGTAAGGTTTGTATCATTTCTTGATCTAATCTTTGAGAAATTGAAGCTTTTGTGTTAGTTTTTATTAAAAGTATAAATTGGGTCAAAATGGGTTGATTTGGTGTTGTTAGTGTCAAAATCTTGTGGGTTTGTGTTTCTAAATGATTAGTGTATCAGATTTGGTAAGTTTTGAGGTTAAAAACGAGCTCTAGATCGAGAATTGGATGAATTTGGTTGAAACCCGTCACTTTGGTAGCTGCTACTGCAGATGAACTACCCTCGGCCGATGGTCTCTGACCATCGACCGATGGAGTGAGACGATCGGTTGACTGACTAGACGATCGACCGATAGTGGAAGTCCTTCGACGAACGGTTGAAAATTTAACGATCGACCGATGGTGTAGTCCACCGGCCGATGGAGTAGTGACGATCGGCCGATAGTCTCTGACGATCGACCGATGGTCTTAGACAGTGAAATTTTTACTAAGTGTTGATTTCTAGCCGTTATGCTGTCCGTTTGTATTTTGAGATTTTGATGTAAATTTCAAAAGTGCATAAGTGTTAAACAGAAAAATTTTAGCGGACAGATTTTCTGACAAAATTTCTATATTTGTGTTATTTGGTGTTTATGGACATAAACTAACTCGTGTATATGTATTTCTCAGGAGAAAAGGAGAAAGAGAAGGTTCAGTGATTAGATATCTGAACACCTTCTCGTTTGCTGGTAATCGGTGAGTGGGACTGACTGTGGAATATAGTATAGAGTAGCATGTTATATTATGACTGCCATGCTAGTTAGTTGTACTTATTGATACAGTTAGTTAGTATGCTGTGATGACTGCATGTTAGTTGATGCTTGTCTGCTGGAGCCCAGTGCGTCCCTATTGTGTGGTAGCCTCGGTAGGAGAGATCAACCTGCGGGTTGGGTTCCTCTGTGGTAGCCTAGACAACCGTGGTGTATATATATGTGAATGACGCGTCCGTCGCGTGTGGATTATGTATATACATACGGTGGTGGAGGAACTTCTGGTAAGCCCCAGCCCGATCAACTGGTGGTTAATGGTTTGGCCGAGCCGCCAGAGTCTCTGTAGACGGCACTTGGGTGATGTTTGTGTGTTAGCTCTTTGTGACATGATTAGTAAAACTGTTCTGTATACTATTGCCTGTGGTTAGTCGTACTCACTTAGCTTCGTGCTAATTCCGCTCCATCTCCTCCCTGCAGGTTATTAGCTTTTATAGAGATGATGCTTTTGGGGAGAAGACGGGGCATGCTGATGTTATGTTTGACAGGAGCCAACTCTGATGTGTCTTTTCCTATAAAACTAAACTTTTGTTGAAACGTCACGTGACACCATATGTATTAGTTAAATGCTAGCTGTCAACTGTTTTGGCTATGTAATTATGTTATGTTTATATTATTATAATGGTTTAATTAACGTTAATGCTTCCGCCACGTATTTATAAATAAAAAAAAAAAATCAGCGGTGTCACAATTTTATTACTAAGTTGCCCAAGACTGTGGGAGGATATGATACGATTTGGATTATTGATCGTCTCAAAAAGTCTGCTCATTTCCTACCGATTAGGGAAACGGATAAGATGGAGAAGTTGGCACAGGTTTACCTAAAGGAAGTGGTTTCTCAACATGGAGTGCCGACGTCCATTATTTTTGACAGAGACAGCAGATTTACCTCTAGATTCTAGCAAGCATTGCAAGAGGCAATGAGAACTCGTTTAGATATAAGTACAGCATATCACCCTCAAATAGATGGTCAAAGTGAGAGAGCCATCCAAACACTAGAAGACATGTTAAGGGCATGTGTTATTGATTTCGGAAATGGATGGGATAAACGTCTACCATTAGCAGAGTTTTCTCTATAACAATAGTTATCACGCAAGTATAAAGGCAGCACCTTTCGAAGCACTGTAAGGCAGAAAGTGCAGATCACCCGTATGTTGGACTGAGTTAGGAGATAGTCAATTGACTAGTCCTTAGATCATACATAAAACAACTGAGAAGATCGTGCAGATACAAGAGAAACTGAAAATGACGCGAAGTCATCAAAAGAGTTACGCCGACGTTAGAAGGCGAGATTTAGAATTTCAGGTTGGAGATAAAGTTATGCTCAAAGTATCACCATGGAAGGGTGTAGTGCGTTTTGATAAGCGAGGCAAGCTAAGTCCGAGGTATATTGGGTCATTTGAGATTACTGAAGGAATTGGACCGGTAGCGTACATACTAGAGTTACCGCAAGAACTCAGCGAACTTCACGACACATTTCATGTTTCTAACTTGAAGAAAGGCTTATCAGACGAAAGTTTGGTAAATCCTTTGGAAAAGATACAAGTTAATAGTAGACTTCATTTCGTAGAGGAACCTATTAAAATTACGGACCGTAAGGTCAAATGTATAAAGCAGAGCAACATATCGATTGTTAAAGATAGAAGGAACGCCCGTAGAGGACCAGATTCATGTGGGAACGTGAAGAGCAGATGAGACAAAAGTATCCGCAACTATTTTCAGAGGAGACGGCTACGGCGGACGTGAACTAAAATTTAGGGACGAAATTTTTCATAACGGGTGGGTAATGTAACAACCCGACTTTTTCCGTTTACTATCGTTAATTGTCCGTTAAGTATTTAACGGTGGTTACTTAGACATGTGTGTTTAATAGAATTAAATACATACTTATTAGAGAAATTCTTGAATTAATATGTTATATTAATTTACGAACTTATTTCGGTTAGCGAAATAACTAGAAAATGTTACGATTAAGTTTATCGTCTAGAAAGCTTTTCAGTTTACGGAACTCAGAAAAACGACACAATAATTATTTTCGATGATTATTGACTTTAAGAAAATTATTTTTAATTTATTATTTATTTAATGGATTAAACTCGGTGATTGCGTTTCAACGACTAGTTAACGTTCCGGAGACCCGGTACGGTTAACGGCACTCGAAACGGACCACGCGCTTACAAGAAAATAACGAAACGAATGGTATTTCACTTTTAATTATTATTTTATGTAATTATTATGTTTTAAGAACACTTTTAGTTATTTAGAAGTTTTAAGAATTTAAAACGCGTAGAATTCGCTAGAACGCTCGTTTAACGATCCAGTTTGCGTTTTTGGCCAACGACACCTAACGGGCTACGTTATAAATGTGTCAACTAGTTAATATTAGCCCAAAGACTCCCTTTTTCCAGCCCTTGGTCGAAATCCACTAGAGGTGGGCTTCTCTTGCTTTAATTTGGACCTTATTGTTAATTAAACCTTACTTTGGGCCCAAGCTTTAGCCCTTAAACACCTAATTTATCAAAAACACATTCATTAT
The DNA here is from genome assembly GCF_046630445.1 of Rutidosis leptorrhynchoides. Lineage (NCBI taxonomy): Eukaryota > Viridiplantae > Streptophyta > Magnoliopsida > Asterales > Asteraceae > Rutidosis > Rutidosis leptorrhynchoides. Next base: position 40,727,377 of record NC_092340.1, read on the forward strand.
CCCTCCCCTACCCTAGAGCCACGACTTTGATCAGCTCCAAACCCCTAAAACATGTCGCCATCTTCATCTCCATCAATCACCTTCAAAAATTGCTTGTTTGCTTGAACCTTCAACACGAAAGTGCTTCCTTTGATCGTCCTCTACATGCTAGTATCAATTGATTGTGTTTATAAGGTATAATTGAAAACCCTAATTGTTTTAGATCTGATTTTAGTTCAATTACATAGTGTAATCAAGTCTAGTGCTCAATTGATGATGTTTTGTGTTATCGTTTATCGTTTAATTGATCAATCGTTGTTGTTGCATGAAAAATGAATTTGAATCTTGTGAATCTGATTATATGAGTTTATGTACTGATCATATAATGTATCTAGATGGATATATCTCTAAAAATTAATAAATTTGGACTTTGGATTTGCATGATTTCGTTACCGGATGCTTAAATTATGATTAATCGAAGTTTTGTTAGGGTTTCACATGTAATCCGAATTTTCTGAGTTTCATGCTTTGTGTTTAGCTTATGAAATATATTCTACTGTATTCATTGTGAAAAGTTATGCAATTTAGACTAAAGTTTTGTGTCAAAAGGTTATGTAATGCTCCCGATATGATAAAACGAAGATTTGATTTGTAAAGTATGTTGAATCCGTTTTTAAGTTCACATAAAAATTTCTAGAACGAACTAGGAATTGATTTAGACTTTGATCTTATGGAATATGTTAGTATAAGTGTTCCTTGACATGTTTCATTTGTATGCAAACTTGCGAGAACGTGAATTGCCATGCGTTATATGCTTATCTATGTGATGCGTCCGATTGATGATCAAAAACTGATGAGTCTGTAATGTTTTGCGAAACTGTACAAATTGGCTAAAGCAATACTTCTGATTATTTTATCACTAAAACTTTGAGATATTTTGAGATGACAGCAATTGGCCGTTCGTTAAAATATATTTTCTATATTTTATGAAAAATTTTTAAAAACTGACGCGCGGGCAGAAAATTCTGTAATGAACTCAGACTTGATCCTTTCTGATATTGGACTTTTAATTATCGTATGAGGCTTTGGCCAGACTTTTTGGAATTGATTTTAAGTATAATTATGATCTGGAGTTGTTCATAATTTCATGAGTTATGTGCTATTAGCTATAGTCGGTGTTGTAAATCTCCTTATTTCTCCCCGAGATCTCTCCGAGATCTCGTTTTTGGAATTCCGCCGAGACGAGAAGTCCATCTCCCGAGATTTCTCGGTCAATGGGGTCAAACTTAGTCAAAGCCACGATTCCTCGAAATTTCTCGCTCATTTCTTGAATTTTCTCATAAAATCTCGTAATTTTTTGGATTTTCTCGCTCATTTCTTGTATTTTCTTATAGAATCTTATAAAAATGTATATAAATATACATATATTGATTTATTAGTATATATTTATATTATAAAAACTAAAAAGTCAACGTCCGAGATCTCCCCGAGATTTTTTCGAGATGCCGAGATCTCCCAAAAAATGTCCAAACGAGATCTCCCCGAGATCCGAGATCTCCAACCTTGGCTATAGTTGTATCTTTCTACGATGTACGTTTTTCGAAGGCATGCTTAAAGATGCAAAAGTGCAATTTTCTTAACTATGAGTTGTAAAATGATATTTGACCTAGGTTTGACATGTTGACCATGTTTTCATGACCTACTGAGATGTTTGACTTTAGTTGACCACTTTGACCGAGTTGACTTTAGGGTTGACTTTGGTTGACTTTTGTTGACTTGCTTGGATTAGTTGACTTTTATTTGCTTGTTGAGTCAGTCTGAGCACTAGGACTTTGCGTACACTATGGGTTGACATAGTATGACCTATATGTGTATACTTAAGATGACTTACGTAATTAGGTTACGTTGTTCGGTCGAGATTGTTCAACTACAGTACGTTTTGCTAAGATATTTCAGGTGATTTTGCTAAGGTGAGTCTACAGTCCCTTTTTCAGTAACATTTTTGGGATGAGATACATGCTGCTTTTGAAACCATTTCTTAAACTGTTTTTACAAGTATTTTTACAAATGTTTTACGCACTAGGCACGAGTAACTTACCAAGGATATACATATGAGTTCAGATCAAAAATCCCTTAGCTTGATTATATTAGTTAATTTGTAAGCTCGACTTATAGGGATGGTACAGTTAGGTTTGATAAACCTCACCGCAACGTTAAACAGGTGCTTATATAGTTGTTACTCGTACACTTGATCGGTGTATCGCCAGTATATGGTAAACTAAAGACGTGTGCTCGGCTCACGCAAAGGTTAAAGCATTATAATCAAGTGCTCATGATAAGTGTATATTATTACGAAGCTTTTCAGAAATCTCGTGGCCTAACTTACGATGAATGTTACTTAAAGATGATGTTTACAAAGTTAATACTAGACATGGTAATGTCTACAACAGATGAAACGAAAAGAACTTTTTGATGTCACTCACAGTTGAAACTTGACATCTTACAAACAGTTTATTACTTAGCATTTGCTATATGCAAACTTTTGAGATTAAACCTTAGCGGTATATTCAGATAAATGATTTTGAGAAATGATTTTCGACAAACGATTTATGGAAACTGTTTTATGAAACATACAAGAACTATTTACTCAAACCTGTAGATTCACTCAACTTTATGTTGATCCGTTTTGCATGTTTTATCTCAGGTATTAGTTGCTTCCGCTGTAGAACATTGCTGTTATGTAGAAGTCAAGCCAAGCATTGGGACCAGAGTTAATACGTCGTTAGTGGATTCTGATGGGGTATTACATATACGGATATCTTACTTTAAGTTCTTTATAATAAAGCAAAACGATGCTGAAAAATGTTGACTTTACGAATTCTGCGCACCTCTACCATTTCGGCCATAACTACCTCATACGAGCTCCGACTAAGGTGTTTCTGTGACGACCCCGACTCGTCCATTGAGACGTGTCATCAATTCGTGGATCAAACTCAGTCATCGAACTCTATAGGAGATGTGATGTTTCAAATTAATACATCTATCTTTTAAAGTAAAACCAATAATATCAAACCACATCATTTGAAAATGTATTTAAAATAAAATTACATTTGAAAATAAATGTAAAGTTTAAATGAAAAGTGAAATGATGCCCAACACTATGCAACCATGTGGACAACTACCATGCTTGCGAAAGCCAAAGCTAAGGACCTGAGAATTACATGCTAAGATATGTCAATATAAAGTTGGTTAATTCACGGATTTAGTATAGCAATTGTAAATGTAAATGAACCACAAGATTTTCAAGTTCTAAAACATATGTAATAACATTCTACGGAAATAGCACATAATATTAAAGCTTAACGTTTGGTGGCATGTTACTAAATCCCTTATCAAATGACACTCATAACCTAAAGTGCTAGTGGATCAAAGTACCCTGCACCCGTTTATGACTATCAGTCAAAAGTTAGTATTTAACCCGAGTGGAGATTGTAAATCTCAATAGATCTATTCACAATAATTCACGCTTACAATCCTAGTAATTAACGATATCAAGCTAAGGAATATACGATTACAACTCAATGTAAGAATGTAAGTTATGTACTTGTGTCCAAAATGTAAATTAATAAACATGCATGTATTCTCATCTCATAAAGTAACAGTTTAAAATAGGACCATAAACTCACCTTAGAATGCATAGCAAATCAAAGTGTACGACACGAACTGAATGCATTTGACCGAAGTAATCAACCTAGAGTGTAAATGGTCGGTAAAGGTTCATACAATAACTGATATCGCTAAACCGGGTCATATTCACAATACCTAAGTGCTCGAGTTTAGTCAAATGTCAACAGTCAATGCTTTAATTACAAGAACAATCATTTTGAGAAATCTTTCGGCTCAAGACACCCTACTTTAATTATTTATAACTCATTCAAGAACAATGAAAATTTTTATATATTCAGACCTATAGATTATTAAGAGAGCTTTCTAAAACATCTGACCACACGTAGAGTTCATTCTGAAAAAAATGTCATTTTACTCACCAGTACTTTCAAACTGTAATGTCAAGTTCAAAAATTTATAACTAATTCATTTGAACTCGATAGTCATTTAGTTTGGAGAATTTAGATAATTAAGTTGTCTACCTACAGAAAAATTTTGAAAGCCAAAGGCCAAGCTGTAGTGACCCGAACTTTTCCATATTTATATATATTAAATGAAACTGATATTTACATGATTATGTGTTTCCAACATGTTAAGCAATCAAACTTGTTAAGACTTGATTAATTGAAATAGGTTTTATATAGACAATTGACCACCCAAGTTGACCGGTGATTCACGAACGTTAAAACTTGTAAAAACTATATGATGACATATATATGATTATATATATAGTTAACATGATATTATGATAAGTAAGTATCTCATTAGGTATTTTAACAATGAGTTATATACATAAAATTGAGTTTATTGAATTAAGAAACTCGAAACGATATATATAACGATTATCGTTATAACAACGTCTTACTAAATACATATGAATCATATTAAGATATTGATACACTATGTTTAATCATGATAAATGATAAGTAAACATGTCATTAAGTGTATTAACAATGAATTACATATGTAAAAACAAGACTACTAACTTAAGGATTTCGAAACGAGACATATATGTAACGATTATCGTTGTAACAACATTTAACTGTATATATATCATACTAAGATATATTAATATATCATAATATCATGATAATGTAATAATTTAACATCTCTTTAGATATAATAAACAATGGGTTAACAACATTTAACAAGATCGTTAACCTAAAGGTTTCAATACAACATTTACATGTAACGACTAACGATGACTTAACGACTCAGTTAAAATGTATATACATGTAGTGTTTTAATATGTATTCATACACTTTTGAAAGACTTCAAGACACTTATCAAAATACTTCTACTTAACAAAAATGCTTACAATTACATCCTCGTTCAGTTTCATCAACAATTCTACTCGTATGCACCCGTATTCGTACTCATACAATACACAGCTTTTAGATGTATGTACTATTAGTATATACACTCCAATGATTAGCTCTTAGCAGCCCATGTGAGTCACCTAACACATGCGAGAACCATCATTTGGCAACTAGCATAAAATATCTCATAAAATTACAAAAATATTAGTAATCATTCATGACTTATTTACATGTAAACAAAATTACACATCCTTATTGTAAACCATCAGGTGATTATTAAGAGCTTCCGATGTTGCATACTAAAATAAGGACAAGATTTGGAGTCCATGCTTGTATGATATTATGTAAAAACTGCATTCAAGAAACTTATTTTTGATGTAATATATTCTTATTGTAAACCATTATGTAATGGTCGTGTGTAAACGGTATATTTTAGATTATCATTATTTGATAATCTACGTAATATTTTTTTAAACCTTTATCGATAAAATAAAGGTTATGGTTGTTTTAAAAATGAATGCAGTCTTTGAAAAAACGTCTCATATAGAGGTCAAAACCTCGCGACGAAATCAATTAATATGGAACGTTTATAATCAATATGAACGGGACATTTCAGTTGGTATCCGAGCGTTGGTCTTAGAGAACTAGAAAATTGCATTAGTGTGTCTTACCGAGTTTGTTAGGATGCATTAGTGAGTCTGGACTTCGACCGTGTTTTTCTTCAAAAACGTTTGTTTAACATTTTTTTTTTGGAAACTATATATTATTAACATGTAAATATTATGTGATATATTAATCTCTTAACGTGTTTGCTATTGTGTGATATATGTCTACCTCTAGTACAAATCCCATTGATTCACCTAATAATAATGAAGGGTCGAATATATTTTGGGAAGATTCGCAAATTCCCGAAGAGGAACCCGAAGAGGAGGAACCGGAAGAGGAGGAACCGGAAGAAGAGGAACCAGAAGAGGAGGAATCGGAAGAGGAGGAACCAGAAGAAGAGGTTCCGGAGGAAGAAATATTGATACCTATAGTAAATCGATTAAATAAAAGAAAATCCTCAACCAACGGACCAAAGTTAATAATGGTCAATGGTGTTTTCGCCGATGAAGCAAAATATTGGGAAGATTACCAATTTTCCGATGAATCGGATCCCGATGAGGATTCTGATGATGTTATAGAAATTACCTCGACCCAATTTAATAAAGCGAAAGAAAATAATAAGGGAAAAGGTATAAAAATAGAGAAACTCGATTCCAACCCCGATGAACTTTATATGTATCGGCAACATCCATATTTCTTAAAATATAACAATAACCCGGGAACCTCTAAACCACCAGGTTTTTCTAAACCATTGTGGAAAACGACTGCTCGTATTAGAGGAACACCATATATTCCTAGAAAATTAGGAAAACGAACCAAATCTGAAGAAGAAGAGAACCAGTGATTCAGATTAGAGGGTTGTAATCATGTTGTGTATTATATGTATTGTAGTGTGCTTGTACTTTTATGTTCTATGTAAAACTTGCTTGTATTGTTTGTTAATTATCTTTTACGAATCTAATCCTTGTCTATTTTACAGTATAAAAACAAAATGGACGTTAAGGGTGGACAACCGAATATTTTAGAAGACCTACCAGAGGATATGATTGAGGAAATCTTATCTAGAGTCGGTCAGAATTCATCAGCACAATTAATTATGGCAAAATTAACTTGTCAAGCATTTGAAAGACTTTCCAGAAATGCCTTAGTTTATAAAGGGCTTTCCTTTGATAGGTGGGGTATATCACATTGGGGAGACCGTAAGTTACACCGCATTTTCTTTAAAGCGTTAAATGCGGGGAACCCAAATGCAATTTTACGCTACGGGTTAAGAACCTATTTTGACTCAACATATCCCAACATAGGATTTCGTGAATTAGAAAGAGCTTCTAACATGCAACATAAAGAAGCATGTTATGCTTACGGGTTAGTGATGTTCGCTTCTTACCAAAGTGAGAAAAACAATATCGGATTGCAGCTTTTATATAAAACCTTCCCACAAGTGACGGATTCAGTAGTTGGGGTGAGAAACAAGGTTTTTAGATTATTACGGGGCTGTTGGACATTACGAAACCCTCGTCCTTTTGACGACATTACAACATGCTGCCTAGCCAATGGTCATAATGGTTATTTTCCACAAGACCAAGGATGGGAAGTCATCTTAGTAAAACCAGAATGCATGACTTGTTTCTGGACTTATGAATTACGTGTCTTTATTTCCTTTACTGAACAACTTGCGTATTAACTAGATTTATCTTCAAAACTATCATGTATCAAAGTGTACTATATTTCATGTTATATGTAATATAGCGATGTTGTAAGTTTGAAGAATATTTATATGTGATATATTATTATAATCAGTTTTTCTTATGGAATTGCAGTAGTTGAATTGTATATTAGCTACTAAGTATGAACTTAACGGGTAGGTAGTACCCGAATTTAAACTTATAAAATGCTAATATGAAGAAAAAGCTTTTATAAATGAGTTCATATTATGCTACGAAATACTATTGACTACTCTTAATATTCTGTATGATTAACTCGATTCAGTTGGCTATTTTGAAGGAAATGGCACCAACTACTCGACACACCATGAATATGAGCGAAGAGGAATTTCGTACCTTTCTTGCTGCAAACATAGCCGCAGTACAAGTTGTGCTACATACCAACAATAACTCTGAATCTAGCAATGCAGCTAACGGCGCAAGAAATCGTGTAGGATGCTCCTACAAAGAATTCACTGCTTGCAAACCTTTGGAATTTGATGGAACCGAAGGACCAATTAGATTGAAATGGTGGACCGAGAAAGTCAAATTGGTGTTTGCCATAAGTAAGTGTACTGAAGAGGACAAAGTTAATACGCTACGCATACCTTCACAGGTACTGCGTTAACGTAGTGGAACACCTATCTTGAACAGGTAGGATAAAATGCTGCTTACGCACTACCGTGGTCGGCATTCAAGCAATTGATGAACGAGCAGTACCGTCCTAGAAATGAAGTCAATAAACTCAAGGCAGAACCTAGAGACTTACGAACACAAGGGTTCGACGTTACCACATATGAACGACGATTCACAGAGTTGTGCCTATTATGTCCGGGAGCATTCGAAGATGAAGAAGAGAAGATCGACGCGTTTGTAAGAGGGTTACCAGTAAGGATTCAAGAAGATGTGAGTTCACACGAGCCCGCTTCTATACAGAAGGCAAGTCGAATGGCTCATAAACTCATAAATCAGATTGAGGGAAGAATTAAAGAGCAGGCAGCCGAAGAAGCCAACATGAAACAACTCAAGAGGAAGTGAGAGGAAAATGGTGACAAGAGTCACCAGTACAACAACAATAACAATTACAACCACAATCGCAACAACTATCCCAATAACCGCAACAACAATCGCAATAATAACCGCAATCCTAACAATAACTACAACAAACATCCCAACAACAACAACTACAACAACCATTTCAACAACAATAACAATCCCAATAACAACCTCAATAACAACAACGGCAACAAAAACCAAAAACAGCCATGTCATAGGTGTGAAGAAAATCATCAGGGGTTTTGCACAACATTTTGCAATAGGTGTAAAAGAAATGGTCATAGCGCGACAAAGTGTGAGGTCTACGGACCAAAGTTTAATAGAACTAAAGGAACAAATAGTGTCGAAACAAGTAATGCCGGAACGAATAGTGTCGGAGCAAGTAATACCAACGCTGTTTGTTATAAATGTGGAAAACCAGGCCACATTATTAGAAATTTCCCGAATCAGGGGAATACTAATGGGCAGGGCCGTGGAAGAGTTTTCAATATTAATGCGGCAGAAGCACAGGAAGACCCGGAGCTTGTTACAGGTACGTTTCTTATTGACGATAAATCTGCTTATGTTTTATTTGATTCGGGTGCGGATAGAAGCTATATGAGTAGAGAATTTTGTGCTAAATTAAGTTGCCCATTAACGCCTTTGGATAATAAATTTTTACTCGAATTAGCAAATGGTAAATTAATTTCAGCAGATAATATATGTCGGGATAGATAAATTAAACTGGGTGATGAAACGTTTAAGATTGATTTAATACCAGTCGAGTTAGGGAGTTTTGATGTAATAATTGGCATGGACTGGTTGAAGAAGGTAAGAGCAGAGGTCGTTTGTTACAAAAATGCGATTCGCATTATGCGTGAAACAGGAAAACCTTTAATGGTGTACAGAAAAAAGAACAACGCGAAGTTAAATCGTATTAGTAGTTTGAAGGCGCAAAAACTAATAAGAAAAGGTTGTTACGTCATTCTAGCACACATCGAGGAAGTTAAATCTGAAGAAAAGAACATCAGTGATGTTCCCGTCGCAAAAGAATTTTCCGTTGTATTTCTGAAAGAATTACCGGGATTACCCCCACATCGATCCGTTGAATTTCAAATAGACCTTGTACCAGGAGTTGCACCAATAGCAAAACTCTTGACTGCATTAACGCATAAAGGGAGGAAATTTGAATGGAAGGATGAACAAGAAAAAGCGTTTCAATTGTTGAAGAAAAAGTTAACTACGGCACCTATATTGTCATTACCTGAAAGGAATGATGATTTTGTGATATATTGTGACGCCTCAAAGAAAGGTCTCGGTTGTGTATTAATGCAACGAACGAAAGTAATTGCTTATGCATCTAGACAATTGAAGATTCACGAGCAGAATTATACGACGCATGATTTGGAATTAGGCGCGGTTGTTTTTGCATTAAAGACTTGGAGGCACTACTTATATGGGGTCAAAATTATTATATATACCGACCACAAAAGTCTTCAACACATATTTAATCAGAAACAACTGAACATGAGGCAGCGCAGATGGATTAAATTGTTGAATGATTACGACTTTGAGATTCGTTATCACCCGAGAAAGGCAAATGTGGTAGCCCACGCCTTGAGCAGAAAGGACAGAGAACCCATTGGAGTAAAAGCTATGAATATAATGATTCACACTAACCTTACTACTCAAATAAATGAGGCGTAACAAGGAGTTTTAAAAGAGAAAAATTTAAAGGGTGAAATACCCAAAGGATCGGAGAAGCATCTTAATATTCAGGAAGACGGAACCCGGTATAGGGCTGAAAGGATTTGGGTACCAAAATTTGGAGATATGAGAGAAATGGTACTTAGAGAAGCTCATAAAACTAGATAATACATCCTAGAATGGGGAAGATGTACAAGGATCTCAAGAAACATTTTTGATGGACGGGTATGAAAGCCGTTGTTGCTAAATACGTAGGAGAATGTTTGACGTGTTCTAAGGTCAAAGCTGAGCATCAGAAACCATCAGGTCTACTTCAACAACCCGAAATCCCGGAATGGAAATGGGAAAACATTACCATGGATTTCATCACTAAATTGCCAAGGACTGCAAGTGATTTTGATACTATTTGGGAAACAGTTGGGATCGACATCTACCGTTAGCAGAATTTTCCTACAACAATAGCTACCATTCAAGCATTGAGATGGCGACATTTGAAGCACTTTATGGTAGAAAGTGCAGGTCTCCGCTTTGTTGGAGTGAAGTGGGGGATAGATAGATTACGGGTCCGGAGATAATACAAGAAACTACCAAGAAGATCATCCAAATTCAACAACGGTTGAAAACCGCCCAAAGTCGACAAAAGAGCTACGCCGACATTAAAAGAAAAGATATAGAATTTGAAATTGGAGAGATGGTCATGCTTAAGGTTGCACCTTGGAAAGGAGTTGTTCGATTTGGTAAATGAGGGAAATTAAATCCAAGGTATATAGGACCATTCAAGATTATTGATCGTGTCGGACCAGTAGCTTACCGACTTGAGTTACCTCAACAACTCGCGGCTGTACAAAACACTTTCCACGTCTCAAATTTGAAGAAATATTTTGCTAAAGAAGATCTCACTATTTCATTAGACGAAATCCAAATCAACGAAAAACTTCAATTCATCGAAGAACCCGTCGAAATAATAGATCGTGAGGTTAAAAGACTTAAGCAAAACAAGATACCAATTGTTAAAGTTCGATGGAATGCTCGTAGAGGACCCGAGTTCACCTGGGAACGAGAAGATCAGATGAAGAAGAAATACCCGCACTTATTTCCAGAAGATACGTCAACACCTCCAACTGCTTAAAATTTCGGGACGAAATTTATTTAACGGGTAGGTACTGTAGTGACCCGAACTTTTCCATGTTTATATATATTAAATGAAATTGATATTTACATGATTAAGTGTTTCCAACATATTAAGCAATCAAACTTGTTAAGACTTGATTAATTGAAATAAGTTTCATATAGACAATTGACCACCCAAGTTGACCGGTGATTCACGAACGTTAAAACTTGTAAAAACTATATGATGACATATATATGATTATATATATAGTTAACATGATATTATGATAAGTAAGTATCTCATTAGGTATTTTAACAATGAGTTATATACATAAAATTGAGTTTATTGAATTAAGAAACTCGAAACGATATATATAACGATTATCGTTATAACAACGTCTTACTAAATACATATGAATCATATTAAGATATTGATACACTATGTTTAATCATGATAAATGATAAGTAAACATGTCATTAAGGATTTCGAAATTAAGGATTTCGAAACTAGACATATATGTAACGATTATCGTTGTAACAACATTTAACTGTATATATATCATACTAAGATATATTAATATATCATAATATCATGATAATGTAATAATTTAACATCTCTTTAGATATAATAAACAATGGGTTAACAACATTTAACAAGATCGTTAACCTAAAGGTTTCAAAACAACATTTACATGTAACGACTAACGATGACTTAACGACTCAGTTAAAATGTATATACATGTAGTGTTTAATATGTATTCATACACTTTTTAAAGACTTCAAGACACTTATAAAAATACTTCTACTTAACAAAAATGCTTACAATTACATCCTCGTTCAGTTTCATCAACAATTCTACTCGTATGCACCCGTATTCGTACTCGTACAATACACAGCTTTTAGATGTATGTACTATTGGTATATACACTCCAATGATCAGCTCTTAGCAGCCCATGTGAGTCACCTAATACATGTGGGAACCATCATTTGGCAACTAGCATTAAATATCTCATAAAATTACAAAAATATTAGTAATCATTCATGACTTATTTACATGTAAACAAAATTACACATCCTTTATATCTAATCCATATACCAACGACCAAAAACACCTACAAACACTTTCATTCTTCAATTTTCTTCATCTAATTGATCTCTCTCAAGTTCTATCTTCAAGTTCTAAGTGTTCTTCATAAATTATATAAGTTCTAGTTTCATAAAATCAAGAATACTTCCAAGTTTGCTAGCTTACTTCCAATCTTGTAAAGTGATCATCCAACCTCAAGAAATCTTTATTATTTACAGTAAGATATCTTTATAATACAAGGTAATACTCATATTCAAACTTTGATTCAATTTATATAACTATAACAATCTTATTTCGAGTGGAAATCTTACTTGAACTTGTTTTCGTGTCATGATTCTGCTTCAAGAACTTTCAAGCCATCCAAGGATCATTTGAAGCTAGATATATTTTTCTCATTTCTAGTAGTTTTATCCACAAAACCTGAGGTAGTAATGATGTTCATAACATCATTCGATTCATATATATAAAACTACCTTATTCGAAGGTTTAAACTTGAAATCACTAGAACATAGTTTAGTTAATTCTAAACTTGTTCGCAAACAAAAGTTAATCCTTCTAACTTGACTTTTAAAATAAACTAAACACATGTTCTATATCTATATGATATGCTAACTTAATGATTTAAAATAAGAAAACCCGAAAAACACCGTAAAACCGGATATACGCCGTCGTAGTAACACCGCGGGCTGTTTTGGGTTAGTTAATTAAAAACTATGATAAACTTTGATTTAAAAGTTGTTTTTCTGGGAAAATAATTTTTCTTATGAACATGAAACTATATCCAAAAATCATGGTTAAACTCAAAGTGGAAGTATGTTTTCCAAAATGGTCATCTAGACGTCGTTCTTTCGACTGAAATGACTACCTCTTACAAAAACGACTTGTAACTTATATATCCGACTATAAACCTATACTTTTTCTGTTTATATTCATAAAATAAAGTTCAATATGAAACTATAGCAATTTGATTCTGTAACACCCGTGTTACATCCGTCCCACATCGGTTGGAGAGGGGAACGAAGCATGCCTTATAAGGGTGTGGAGACCTTTCCTAGCATGACGCATTTTGGGACCACAAGCGCAGCAGATCTCATGAGAACTCTGCAGTTAAGCGTGCTCAGGTGAGAGCACTACCAGGATGGGTGACCTCCTGGGAAAGTGCTCGTCGTGTGTGGTTGCCAAGAAAAATCCGTGCGCCTACGGGCAAAGCGGACAATATCATGCTACGGGGAACGTTTACCTAGGATGTTACAGATGGTATCAGAGCCAGGCCCCGGACCAAACGTGCACAGCGAGGACGCTGTGTCCCATTAGGGGGGAGGATTGTAACACCCGTGTTACATCCGTCCCACATCGGTTGGAGAGGGGAACGAAGCATGCCTTATAAGGGTGTGGAGACCTTTCCTAGCATGACGCGTTTTGGGACCACAAACGCAGCAGATCTCATGAGAACTCTGCAGTTAAGCGTGCTCAGGCGAGAGCACTACCAGGATGGGTGACCTCCTGGGAAAGTGCTCGTCGTGTGTGGTTGCCAAGAAAAATCCGTGCGCCTACGGGCAAAGCGGACAATATCATGCTACGGGGAACGTTTACCTGGGATGTTACAGATTCACTCAAAACGGATTTAAAACGAAGAAGTTATGGGTAAAACAAGATTGGATATTTTTGCTTGTTGTAGCTACGTGAAAATTGGTGACAAATTTATATTAATCATATCCTAGCTAACTTATATTGTATTATACATGTATTCTAATATATTATGTAATCTTGGGATACCATAGACACGTATGCAAATGTTTTGACATATCATATCGACCCATCTATATATATTATTTGGAACAACCATAGACACTCTATATGAAGTAATGTTGGAGTTAGCTATACAGGGTTGAGGTTGATTCAAAAAATATATATACTTTGAGTTGTGATCTAGCCTGAGACGTGTATACACTGGGTCGTGGATTGATTCAAGATAATATATATATCAATTTATTTCTGTACATCTAACTATGGACAACTAGTTTTAGGTTACTAACGAGGACAGCTGACTTAATAAACTTAAAACATCAAAATGTATTAAAAATGTTGTAAATATATTTTGAACATACTTTGATATATATATGTATATATTTGTTATAGGTTCGTGAATCGACCAGTGGCCAAGTCTTACTCCCGACGAAGTAAAAATCTGTGAAAGTGAGTTATAGTCCCACTTTTAAAATCTAATATTTTGGGATGAGAATACATGCAGTTTTATAAATGTTTTACGAAATAGACACAAGTAATTGAAACTACATTATATGGGTGAATGATCGAAGCCGAATATGCCCCTTTTGCTTGGTAACCTAAGAATTAGTAAACCGATCTACTAATTGACGTGAATCCTAAAGATAGATCTATTGGGCCTAACGAACCCCATCCAAAGTACCGGATGCTTTAGTACTTCGAATTCATTTTTATCATATCCGAAGGATTTCCCGGAATGATAGGGGATATTCTTATATGCATCTTGTTAATGTCGGTTACCAGGTGTTCACCATATGAATGAATTTTATCTCTATGTATGGGATGTATATTGAAATATGAAATCTTGTGGTCTATTATTATGATTTGATAATATATAGGTTAAACCTATAACTCACCAACATTTTTGTTGACGTTTTAAGCATGTTATTCTCAGGTGATTATTAAGAGCTTCCGCTGTTGCATACTAAAATAAGGACAAGATTTGGAGTCCATGCTTGTATGATATTATGTAAAAACTGCATTCAAGAAACTTATTTTTGATGTAATATATTCTTATTGTAAACCATTATGTAATGGTCGTGTGTAAACGGTATATTTTAGATTATCATTATTTGATAATCTACGTAATGTTTTTTTTTAAACCTTTATCGGTAAAATAAAGGTTATGGTTGTTTTAAAAATGAATGCAGTCTTTGAAAAAACGTCTCATATAGAGGTCAAAACCTAGCGACGAAATCAATTAATATGGAACGTTTATAATCAATATGAACGGGACATTTTACAAGCCATTTGACCCTCTAGTTTGACTTGGTTTCAGAAACACATTATTTAAAAACAAAAAAACATTATTAAATCATTACAACTCCAAATCAGTTAGCCCAATTGGAGAAGTTTCCTTTATAGGTTATTTTTCTAAACTCCATTTCTCTCACGTTGAAAAGTATATGAACTTGACTGAACTGAATGACCAGCCCCGGGTCGGGGTAATCGAGAGGTAAAAAAGAAAGAATAGCAACTACATCGACAACTTTGATTCCTGACGTGAACGGCGCTCACTCACTAAGTTCGCGGTCTCACACACTAAAAATAGACTCTTGTTGGCGATGTGATCTATCTCTATGAACGAATCAAAATCCAAGCGACGGGGGTCTGATCACGAACTCTTAAAAAAGGGAGCCTCAATGTAATGAAGGATAACTCAACCAAGTTAGAAGGACGAGGCCAATGAGAAGGTAATTTCAGAAGTTAACTCCTCACCCATATTTTTAAAACAAATTCGTATCATACTTGTCTCTAAATTTCAATCAGCCTAAAATAATCAACTAAAGCAATTTATAATAAGATAGAACCGCCAATGGGGCTTTGCCTCATTGGTCACCATGTTAACATGGTGTTCGAGGAGACCAAGGGTTCGAGTCTCGGGGGGGGGGGGGGGGGGGGGGGGGGGATTTTCGTGAATTAACTCTAACCACTAACATTGCCTTTCAAAAAAAAAAAAAAAAAAAAATAAAAAAAATAAGATAGAACCATCTTATGCATATCCGAATGTCTTAAGGATAGCCCTTTTAAGGCTATCTTTTAGATAAACTCAAATATAAATACTAATTTTTCAATACCAATATGTTATGAGCAAAAAAGCATGCAAACACTTTTAATTGAGCACTAGATTAATTGTACATCACATATGACCTATACAATCAACTAATCACCAATCGGCAATCACACTTACTTATTTTTCGATATCGAGTCATAAATCAACTAATTAACACTAAACGCAAACCAAGCCCAAAACCAAACTAAGCCATCACAAATTCACAATTAACCCAATGATCCCACCGTTTGTCTCTCATATCCGCTACCGCATCCTATAACATCAACCAACCGCCACCACCCCTTGTTCGCATTTCTCCGGCCACCATCAACCGACGCCGTCGTTAAACTCTGCTGCCGGAGTCGCCTGCCTCTAATATCACTTATATCCACCTTATTTCCAAACTTACTTGATCCTGACCCGAACATAAACACCATAAATCTTGACTTACAAGACTCTGACTTATTTGGCATTGACTTTGACCTCAAATTACTTGACTTTCTAGAGGAAACATTGAAACGCATGAATCTAAAAGAATCCGATTTCGAACGAAATAACGGGTTTGTTTTTCTCTTAACTTCCGGCTCCCAAACGGGTCGTCCGTACGACACCACCTTTCCACAAAAAACAATGTTTTCCGTTGACTTTGACTTAATGTTAAAACTCAATTCTTCGCTGAAAAACCCTTCGAAATCTTGATCAGACGATAACGAAGACGAAGACGATGAAGAAAACTGTTCGGAATCGATTTTATTGTCTTCCATGTGAAAGTTAGATAGAGATAGTACGTCCTCTGTATCATCAATATTATTATAAGATTGCATGGAGGTGCTCAACATATTTGTGCAAGTAGTTTTTTTAATGTGTTTGAATATATGATTATAAAATGAAACTATTGGTGTTCTAGCATATATATAAGTTGAAAGGTCCTAGTGGATGGATTAATTCTTAAATTACTATTCTAGAAGGGTTGTAGATTTGTTGACGTGGAAAAGGAATTGATGACGTTTGTTGGGTTGATAAGTATGACTTATTTCGAGTGGTCATCAAACTCGATCTATTAGAACACCAAGGTCGTCAAATGAAGGCTAAACGAGACTTAAGTTTGACCATAACCTGATATTTCTTTTGGAAACTTACTTTACTCTCTATGCGACGGAAATAAGATTAATCACCATTATGACATGTAGTGTAAATTCTTGACATGATTGAGTTTCGAACCCGCACTCACATTTGGATTGAGCTTTCACATAATCACCCCCGGCTTTCTAGCCAACGAGAACCATTCGCGACTAAGTTACATATGACTTTATAAATACTAGAGAATTAACTTACCATTATTTCAACCACTACTCAATTACTAACCACTCGTAAACATGGAGATAGATTACATAAATAAAACATGGTCATTAACAAGGATCGTGACCCATAAACCCCTAAAAATCAGAACTAAACTGCACATAAACTTGGTCGGAGACACCCTCGTAACCGTTAATGGTTGCTTCACAACCGTGAAGCCGTTATGTCCCACGTTTCCGCTTGTTGCCATTTCATGCTCGATCCTGCTAGATTGTCTTCGACCTCGTCAATCTTTGCTACACATGAATTTGCATTATTATTTTAAAATTTTAAATTTACATTTATTTATTTACAATAAACTAAAAGGAACACGGCATTTGGCCGTTTTAATTGTTAATTACAAGATGCGTTTTGGCTTAGGGAAATTTTAGCTATGAAAAATATATAATCCATATACACGTTTAAGAGAACTTCATATATACCAAAGTGATATAATTATATTATAAGGATATAAGGAATCAATGGCGGAGCTAGTAGGGGGGCTTGGTGGTGTTGAGCCACCCTCAACTATGTTGGTATATATGGTGTCGATTTGTGCTTCAAAAGTGAAAAAGAGAAGCTGCAACTCAAAAGTTTACATTTGACATTGGTAGTAAAAGAGTTGCAGAAGTTAGGTAGAGAAGAAGATGATATTTATTATATATTTTCACTTTTAGACCTTCAACTAGTTTCTTGTATCTTACTTTAACCCTTAAGTTTGTGAATTAAGCCTATCATGAATATTTGAATAACACTATCATTTCTTGAAAAGATAAATATATCAATAAAACTTGCAAATAATCAAGTATTCGACTCAAATACTAATTTAATATATATTAAAAGATTTTACATCAAAAATTTCACATTATATCTTTTCTCTAAAAAAATATATCTTTATTTGGATATGTTGCTACCAAATTTGTATCTAGTAGGCTTTCAGAATTAATTTCATAAAAGACACATATAATAGTTTAATATGTAATTATTTGTGTATACTCAATTGAATTTCAGAATTTAATTTTGAGAGTTTTGAAACAAGTTATGTTTTTTAATATAACATTTATTTATGTTATAATCTTATAATAAAGTTGAGTTGCTTGATGGTTAAAAGAGAAATCGAGCTCCGAATGGTTCACCTGCTAAATCATTCAGCATTATCTGTCATTCAGATGTCAGAATTAAACGCACGGAATGCTGAATGGTTCAGAATTCGGCGTTGAACCATTCAATTAAGAGGTAAACAAACACACTCTAAGCCACCTCCAAACATAAATCCTGGCTTCGCCTTTGTAAGGAATATCACTATTAGGTATTAGGTATAAATCTAAAAATAATACTATGATTAATGTATGTTGTATTTTAAGAGTGTCTTGATGAAAATTGTTAAATAAATCATAACACTATTTGTAGTGATGACGATTACGTAGTAAGGTTTTTGGGATGGCGATGCGTACATAGCAAGGTGATGAATTTTTTTGTTACAGTGTGTGATCGTCCTGACATTCCATGTAATTTCTCGAATCCTTTTAAACTTTGCATGTGGCTCGTCAGTTAAAGACTAAATACATCGACAAGTGTAGCCCCAATCTGAATACATACCATCAACTAGATAATAAACTTTTGTGTAGTTATGACCGTGGGGTGGTGATGTTTTTATGGAATCGAATAACGCAGACCACTCGTAACGAACACTCATGTCATATCCCACATATCATACAAAACTTCACGTTTTATTTTCGGGTGGCTTTGATGACCACTCGTGAACTTGTGACGTGACCTTTCCATGCAAGCGAGCAATTCCTACATTCGCATTGCATGTATTTAATGTTTCATGTATCCCTTAAACATCATGTTTTTATTCTTATGCTTAAACTAAATTATTCTATTCTCGTGATTATATATTATAACTCGTTATTGGAGTTTTTCGTATTGTGTTATAAGTTTGAATATGGATGCAAGGAAACTTTTTGATATGGATAGTGAGATATCCAACAACGATTTTAATAAATTCACTCATTATGTGCATTAACGGATTGTACTGTATAAACAAGCAATGTATAAAATGAGTGGATTTATCAAAATCATTGTTGGATTTGTCATCACCCTTTAGATATAGATGATATTGTGAGCAAAGTATTATATTAAAGACTAGCCTAGACCGGAGCCAACGGTATCGTCGTTGGCTCCGCCTTATTTTAATATCAAATGACATTGTTGGTATAAATGTGTGTTTTTACGTCGTATTTAAGAATAAAATAAAAATCGTCAAAGTGAAGGTGGGAGACGGTTTGACACACCGGCGTTTTTATTTGGGGGCAAAAGGGGGGCGTCCACCCCCAGCGGATTTGCATTTTTCAGTGTTAAAATTTTGGATTTTTCGACTTTGCCCCGATGGATTTTTTTTTTTCCCCAAAAACCTACATATTTTGCCCCAAAAACCTACATATTTTACCCAATACCTTCGAATTTTGCCCTTAAAACTTCAAAATTTTCCTACAAACATTCTAATTTTATCCAAAAACCTCCACATTTTGCCTAAAACCTCCAATTTTTGCCCCAAAACTTTCGTATTTTGCCTAAAAAACTTTCTACGGTTTTCAACTTTTTTTTACCCCTGAAAAAAAAATCCTGTCACTAGTTTGACATGGTCCCCAAATACAAAAGATAAAAGATATCGTGATGAAGTTTAATTTGACATGAGCCCACGTAGAAAATAAAGTGAAAATCGTGAGAGCATTTTATTTCTTTTATTTTAATTTTATTTTTTAAACCTAGCTGTGTCCCATTATTATTTTACTAGTATTAATTCTTTTAACAAATGTTTTATTTACGTACTGCTGTCTTTTTAATATACGGAGTAATTAATTAGTGTATTAAAAAAGGTTATATTTTTATTTATATAACGAGCGGGTCCCATTTGTGTGATGAAATAAATATATATATATATATATATATATTTTTAAACAACGATTTTTTGACATCAGTAGATCATTTATTTCAACGGCCCTCGTCATATTGGTTGTTACTAATTAGTTTTTTTCAGTATTTTTTGTAATTGTTGATGTGTCGTTGATGTGGCAGTCTGTCTTTTTAAAGAAGCTTATCGTGATTAAGAGTGGTCTCATTGGGTTGCTGCTATCATTTTGTCCAGAACCTCAAACTTCATGGTATGTTCCTGAACTCGTCGACCACATCAACCACTGAGAGTGCTCCGCCAGAGACCGTGCCTTACAACGACATCACCGAATTGCCAGCTATCAATGTATTTTCCTAAGAGTACGTACGTTACGCTTATTTTACTATTCTTTCAAATTTAGTGTTTTGACTTGGAATGAGAAAGTTTTGTAGTTACTTTATATCCTATTATTATTATTATTATTATTATTATTATTATTATTATTATTATTATTATTATTATTATTATACATGCTTGTAAAGATAGTTTAATTTGAAATGTATTGAACACAAACCCATCAATTTTTTTACCGTACAGTCAAATTCACCTATTTATCTAATCCTATGTACTCGTAATATGTAATGCCTTCACACTCCCCGAGCTACGCAAACACAAGCAAGTACACAACGCCTAAATCTGTTTGAGTTTGAAATCGATCAACAGCAACCTCCTCCTTGGGTGTGATATTCGCTACCGCCTTAAGTTTCGGTAAACATATATAAACCCTTTCCATTTCACCATAATTACGATTACGATTCATTAAGTTTTATATACTTTTATTCCACCAAATCTATATCTGTAATCTGTATGTATGTTATTAGGTATATACGATTTATTTGTAAATTTAGGTCGGATTATTGATTGATTACCTAAATTAGGTTTTAAACCCTAAAATTACACTTTACCTTTCGATTTAGGTACCGTTTTTTATATTTCAAAATACAGAATCTGATTCTGTTCATGAGTAATTTGTATATATATATATATATATATATATATATATATATATATATATATATATATATATATATATAACATTGTTTGATTAATCTGATAACTGATAATTATTGCTGTTTTATACTCGTAACGAACTTATTGGGAGAAAAGTGTAGGTTCTGATTTGAGAGTGTAGGTTATCTCTTTTAACTGTTGAAGATGAACATCTGAAACTGTAGGTGAAATGGAGAATACTGCGGCAAATCAACTGCCAGAAGTGGATTCGTTACCTGACGGTTTTGTTGACAGCTCAGCGGAACATCTAACCTCGTCACCTGTGACGCCGGAAGTGGTGGATTATGAGGAGGAGAGATTAGTAGAAGTTGAATCGCGGCCTGATTTGGTAGTGGATGATTTTCAGTCGTGTGAAGGTGACGATGGAAGTGCAGAACAAGCGAGAACGTTTCCTGTAGAACTATCGGATTCTGATGCGCAGAATTTGGTAAGAACGCCTGTTGAGGATTGTAAAGATGAGAGTGAGGCTGGATCACCGAGCTTCGTGTCTGATAATCTGGTAGTGAAATCGGAACATGAATTGGCTCCTTCAACCGACGGAAACAAATTAGGTGGAGAAACATGTCCAAATGTAGTAAAATGTAACATCTCTTATAATGAAGAATAATTTTCCGCACAATTAGTTCGTTTTGTACACAATAAATATAGTTATGTACTTACGTTTATGTCCCAGCGACCGAGCTAGGAGTGGAAACGCAAGCAGCCAATGTACAAGGAACGGTAGCATCAGAGAGCTCTGGAACAAGCAGAAAAGTACTTAGTAATAACTTTGTATTTCTAATTATGTAGTTATTTTGTTCTCTTTTTGCTATTTTTTTGATTGAATTTGTACGTGGGTTGTCTAGTATATTTGTTAAAACTAGATTGGAGTTTTTTCACTTCAATTTATGAATCTCTAACTATCATTCTGTTTTAGGATACATCTGACGTCAAACGTAAAAGTACCAAGCGTACTTTTAAGACAGAGAAGGAATTTTTGGAGTTCACTCTGAGTTATCAGAAAGTTCTTTCTGAAAGGGATGCAGGTGTGTCATTTTCGTTCATGACGTGTGTAGATATATTGATGTTAGATCTTTTTTTTTCCTTGGTTCTTGTGGTCCACATGTTTTCGTTACAACCTGTGTTGCATGTTTGTACGTTAATATGATTATTCTGCTCTTATTTTCAGCTATTTCTATGCGAGATAAACTTGAGTCACTATGTAGAGAGCTACAACGTCAAAACAAGATGCTAATGGTATGCCTCATTGACGTCGGTGCATCCATTTCATGTATTCTTGTTGTATTAAACTATTAGTTTTTAACAAAAGACTTGATTTTGTTTCTTATGATGAGTGATGATTGCCCCTACAATATCTTGCATTTGATCACTTCTTTTCCTTCATTTTATATGATAAATGATAAATAGTTATACTTAAGTTACTAAGCTTGTGCTTTAAAATTTGTTCTTTTCAAGCTTCTCTTCGCAATTGATAGACTTACAAGCTGTTTATTGTATCTCAGGACGAATGCAAAAGAGTATCAACAGAAAGTCAAAACTTAAGACTAGAGCTATCAAACAAGTTTCAGGAAGCTATAAAGGTTGGTACTTGCTAACCCAGTAAAACTAATTTTAGATTCAACAGATAAAATACAACACTTTTCTTTGTTACTGTTCTATCTTTATTTTTGTTTATTTTTTATTGCAGCTAACTAGTTTTTCTTACTATGTTATAGGACGTTACCGTTAAGCTGGAGGAGCAAAGGGACGACAGCCTGACGCAACTGAAGGAGAATGAAATGTGCATATACAATATTATACTCTTAATTTCTAAAGATACCTATTAGTTAATAAGCAACACTCGGTTAATTGTTAAGACTTGTTGTAATCAAGTGTCATTTTATT
Source organism: Rutidosis leptorrhynchoides (assembly GCF_046630445.1). Classification (NCBI taxonomy): domain Eukaryota; kingdom Viridiplantae; phylum Streptophyta; class Magnoliopsida; order Asterales; family Asteraceae; genus Rutidosis; species Rutidosis leptorrhynchoides. The sequence goes on from NC_092340.1 coordinate 40,750,616, forward strand.
TTATATGTTAGGTATTAATTTACTGAGTCTTTCCAGGTTAAAAAACCAATTGAAGCAAAAGGAAAATCAAATTGCTCTTACGGAGCAACAATACGCTCACCAGGTATAGTCATACTGATGATGTAAACCATGTTATTCAACTTGTTTGGAAATTTAATCCATTAATTTTTTTACATGATATGCGTTTTTTACAGTTGAAGCAGAAAAGTCTAGAACTTCAAATTGCAGATTTAAAGATTCAACAACATGAAGAAAATTTGGTCAAGGAACAATCCCAGATGAAGATGTATGCAGAACAGGTGTCACAACTTTTGGCAACAGAAAAGAGTTTACGATTACAGTTAACTGCTGACGGTGAAAAATTCCAACAATTCCAGGTTAGAACCATGTATGTAAATAACAGTTAAATTTATTTGTTAACCACATTGTAGCTTTCTAACAGTTAAATTTTTGCAGGATGCATTGGTAAAGAGCAATGAGGTTTTTGAAACATTTAAGCAAGAAATTGAAAAGGTGAACACATTTTGTTCGATAGCAACTTGATATTTCGATTTGCTTCATGTTTCTTAAAACTAATATATGCGTGTACTTAGATGGCAAAATCGATAAAGGAACTTAAAAAGGAAAATAGCTTTTTAAAGAGTAAGACCGAGAAGTCTGACATCACCCTTATACAACTCGTGGAGGAGGTGAGCGCTTATTTTTACTTTGTAATGATAGTCTTAAATGCATCTTATAACTTAGGTTGAACATATAAACTAGTAACTGAACTTTCATTTGTGATGATAACTAATACTCCGTATCAAATATCATCATTGTGTGATGACTGATGATAATTAATGTTGAAAGATGTTATTTTTGTTAATTTTCTCTTTTTGATTTTTCCCAAAAAAAGGGAGTGTTGAATATATTTCGAGACAATGAATTGCATGAAAGTCTATTTTTATATTTTCTACTGCTCAATAAAACTTATCACGTTTTCGTTTATATGTCTGTTGATTATTTTGAATCTTTTGAGAAGCTTCACATACATAGGCGGAGACAAGGGGATGCATGTGGATGCTTTGCATCCCCCAACTCTTTAAATAAGCAAATTATATTGTGTTAAAAAATTGTATATTAGTTGCCAATATCCCTAAATAATAAACACAAGCATCCCTTAATATGATTAACATATGTCATAGTTACGATGTATATATGAAAATTTTATGTTAATATATAATTTTTATGAAATGCATCCCCTGAATCCTGGCTTTGCTTCTGTTCACATATGCTAAATGTTTTGCTTATTATTTGTACGATCAGCGTGAACGTATGAAGAAGCAACTGGAGAAAACCAAGAATCAAAAAGAAAAGCTTGAATCATTATGCAGATCGCTCCAAGCCGAGAGAAAGCAAAATCCATCCGTGCAAAGCAATACTGATTCGTCCCCTGCTTGAGTCCGGCAACATTCGAAGACACTATATTCACATTTTAAGGTTTCATTTTCCCAATCCAATATGTTGTGTTGAAGTCAAGTCTTTGGCTTCTGGTATTGAATGAATGTTTATTTAGTTAAACCTGTGTGATCAGAAACTGGCAACACATTGAGCCCAAGAATTTTTGTTTAACAATGAATTGTAACAAGTTGGCGTCATCTCCGGATTGCAAACTGAAACTGTTTATCATGTGCTTATTGGGTTCTACTCTGCTTATTTATCTGATGCAATCATAGCTTATTGCCTTTTACTACTAGTGAAATAATGAGCATGTTTTTAGTTGAAACTGTATGATCTCCATATACTGAGGCTGCACCCCCTCCTGGCCTATGTTTATCCTAAGATGTACTCTTTTTTTTTTTTAACCGCGGTACGGTGGGTACTTAACGACCACGCGTTCATCTCCCACAGTTGCATAACCCGCTCTCAACTGATGCCCAGGAGGAAACCCGACACAATCCGAGGGCATGGGCGGTAAAACCCCCCTCCCCCGCTGCTCCTGTGCGAAAGGCACCCTTGGGTGGAATTCGAGGGTAAAGGTGCAACCTTGTGTGCAATGTTGCACCCCACGGGAGTCGAACTCCTGACCTCTCGCTAAAGAGTTCGACTGCTGTGGAGTGTAACATTGCAGACAAGGTTGCACCTAAGTTGTACTCTTAGATGATATAAAAGCAACACCAAGTATATCGAAAAAGTTTAAAATGTAGATTTTGCTGAGGACCTTCGAGTCTGAAGCACTGAAAGCTTCATGTTTCTGATTCGGGTCCAACTTGTGAAAGATTGTTAATGTGAAAGTCCTTGATTTAACATATTTTTGTTTGCCATTTTGATGACTTTCTTTGCATTTTACTCTTAGGCCCATAGCCAGCTGAAAAGCAAACTAAGATATGCCATAAACCCATAAGCATATGCTTTTAGCTTTTCAATATAATTTTTGTACTTATATATACTTAAATTTATATATTTATATATATATTTATATTAATATTATGTACTTGTAAATTTAATAATGCAAGTATGGAGAGGAAGGACCCAGGAAGCTTTCAAGAGGTTGGACTCATACCTACTCCAATTACTGCTTTTGACTAAATCTTGCGACTTTATTTATAGAGGTCCATCATATCACAAACACCCATCTGAAAGTGACATCAATTGCTGCCACCTAATACACAACTATAATCAAACAACCATCACTTTCACTACTTGAATCAAAATCAACAAACACAGTAGATACTTTTGACTTGAAGGCAAAACAAAAAACAAAAAAAAACAAAATTAAGAACAAATAATTTAAGATGAACATCCAGCCTGAATTTCCTAACCATTGACATAATTATTTTGTGCATTTGACAAATACCACAAAACTAAAACCTGCTCCAAAGATAACATGAAATAAAATTACCAAAACGGACGGCAATGGTATACGAGCCATCTTGTCCTATAATTGCTCAACTCCATACAACAAGCATATTTTACAAATAGGCGATAAACGATAACATTAATATTATCACTCACCCTTAAACGTCTTTTTCTACCCCATCATCTGCTTCCTATATCACTAATACTTCTCCATGATTCCACCATTCTTGTAATGCTCTGTTTTTGCATAGTGCATTCTAATGGCTGCCACGGGGTCCGCAACTCCATTGCAGGAGGCCCCACCAACACCTTTCAAGCCCCTACCTTGTTGCACACTAGTTGTTGACAATGCTGCTTCCAACTCTTTTCGTCTCGGAATCTCGCTTAATACCTTATCTACTGTAAAAGACTGTCCGTACGGATGGTAACTTGGACCTCGATTGTTGTTGCTAAGTTTTCTAGACGAAAAACCAGACGTAACGTTTATGTCGCTAAAAGCAGAAGGATATTTAGCTAGTAACACAGCAGAGTCTGGTAAAGAGGATAAACCTGTCTGTATTCTGTTTCCATCCCAAAATCCATAGCTTCTATTCAACTGAAGGTTTTTTTCTGCACCAAAAGCGGAATCGTTATCCTTATCGAGATCTAACGAAGCTAATTTCCTGTGTGCGCCGCTATTTTCAAACTTCGAATTAGATGAATTTCCAGTTGCACTACCATTTGCCTTGGTATTAGTCAAGATCTGACCGAATAGTTTCACATCGCCATTACTACTTGCCTTTTCAATGTCTAAAGATGAACATCTTCTCTGTTCTTGGGACACAGTTGTCGAATTGGGACACATTTGTATACAACCATCCCTTGGCATTAAAAGACTCTCGTCAAACTTGAAGTTGCTTTGCGGTTCGTTGCAACTTAATGAACGTCTAGGAGAACAACACAAATGGTAACCATCGATACTTGAAGATCTTTGACCGCTCTTTCTGAACGAGAGTTTGGATGACACATCATCCTGGCTAACAACAGTCTTCCTGTCGAGATTTTTCGGAAACAAACTAGTCGTGACAAAATCATTACCTATTTCCCGACAAGTTACATTTTCAGAAACTGCATTCAAATCCAACTTGCTTCCATCATCAATGCTTAAATCCAATAACCCCGCTCTTGAGTAATACGTAACAGAAAGGTCATTAGCAGACCCGTTGACAACTGGATCAGCTTCTTCAACTTTGGCACCTGATGCAGAATCAGAATTCGCCGTTTGTGGAGACGGCTCCACATTCACAGCTTCGGTTGCTTCACTGTCTGCAGCCCCCTCCAAATTAACATTCAACTTTGGCACCTGTTCTATCGAATTCTCAAACATGAGCGCAGGTTCAGTACAGTTGTTTACTACATTCGTATCGGATGAGTCCCGGTCATCAACATCCATCCTAAACTCCATAGATGATTTATCTTGCGAAATTCCCGACCCACTGTCGATCATGCAAGTATCATCATGATCACCTTGGTTCGCACCTGTTGTACCTTCACTGGAACCTTGATTAGCAATCGTATCGAGCCCGAAAACGTTCTTAGTCTTGCTAAAATAGACACTGCACTGACCGATTGACCGTGTTCTAACACATTGAGAGATCATCGAAAAATCCTTGCCGTAAGTTCGAACCGCCTTCATAAAACTCGACTTCTCTTCATCCGTCCAATGAGACGAATCCATATCTTCCCCACAACTATCATCTGAACAGGTCTCATCATCAACACAACGTAGTGATGAAGATGAACCACCCTGTTTCTGACATCGTTTGACTTTTTGAAGAACATCTCCATGGTCAACCAGACTTGTGACACATGAACCCAAAGCTTCAGGTGATATAGACCCACAAATACCAGCTAATACATCAGCTGCAGCAGTTTCTTGTTCACTACAAAACGAATCAGAACCATTCGACTGCTTTAAGATGCTACAACCGCCATTCGCATCATAAACCATGGCCCTTGTTTCTCGATTAGGTCTTTGTTTCCCAGATGTGACCAAGTATGTATTTGCAATTTTAGACTTCCCTTTAGCAAATTCCGAACTCTGTTTTGTTTTTTGAAAATCATCAGACTTGTGATTCTTGTAATAGAACTCAACACAATCGGCAACTGTTTTGTTTGGCAAAAAAGTTGCAATTTTTCTAAAGTTTTTTCCAAAACAAGAATACTTTTCCAGAAACGTTTCTTTATCTTCTACCGTCCACGCCTTAACGATAGACTTCTCCTTTTCAACATCGATAGGGTTCTCCACTAATCCATTATCCGAAATAAACCTGGTACTCGTTCGTGTACCCTTGTCTAATACGAAAGTTGGCATCTTTTGTGCATTCCTGGAAGCCCTTATAATCTGTGAATCATAAAGTAGCTTGTTTGCATATTCAACCATCTCCTTGGTTGGAACCAAGCATAAATTGCCAGCTGCATATAAGAAAAAAAGATCAAAATTTTAAGAGATATACATCAACTAATATCTATGATTTTATGATGCATATTATATTTATCAAAATTACTTATACAGCACTGAAAATTGCTTGAAGATAAATCTAGGACTCTGCCAAAGAGCAAGATTCACCTAAAACTTGATTCAACTGTACCAATTGGTCCAACTATTTTCAAAAATACATATATAAATAAATACTAATGATTGTCACAAGTTTAATAAATTAACCATCTCTTACCAGGAGAAGATAAACGGGTGTAAATGGATGAACGATGCCTTTGATGGTCCGCAAATCCCATACGAAAGCTCGATTCAGACTTCCTATTAGGCTTTGAGCCCGATTTTCTTGAAAAAAGCAAGCAAAGATCTTTTTTCCAATAGTAGTGCAATGCCCGAAACTTGAGACTGATAATCCTTTCCTTGAACTTTAAAAAACGTTTCCTCATAACAAACTTTTCTGCCATCAATGAATTATCAGTAGCTCGTGAAATACCGGTACGGACACGTGTTGGCAACATCTTACTAATTTCATCTGATGTTTCTTTTGCTTTCACAATATTTGAAGCCAATATTGACTTATATAACTTTTCTTGTACATCGTCAACAGAAAAGGTTGAAACTTTACTACTATCCCCACAAAACGTTACCATATCAGTGCCAACGTGATCTTGAGAGCATTCCGTTTTCTCCAAGATAGATGTTGAAGCGCCTGTAATCTCGATATTTTGTATATTCTTGTTGTTGCACTCTTTAAGTAAAAAACGGGAAGAAGACGAAATAGGACATGAACCTCGATCAGATTTCAACGATTTCAATTCAATCTCAAGAGAATCGATTTCAGATTCTGTGATTTCAAGTGACCTAGAAATGTCTGCTTTCCATACCTGTAACTTGTCCATTGCAAAACGGGACCCGGGACCACTTGTTTCATCGGTCTGCAGCAGTTCATCGAGTAAAGAGCTCATGTTAAAGCCTTCAGGAAGCTCCAAATTCTCCAAATTAAATGTTAATTCTTGTGTGTGATTTTGACACGCGTGACTATGATTACGAGTATCGGTATGTAAGGTAGCTTCTGTAACAGATGTCCTCTCTTCTACGCCTACGATGCAAAAAATAGTAAATAAAGTTTTAGACTAATCACTAATAAAAGAAACTGTTTGATAGCTACTTTAATATGCAAAATAAAAAATTACTCTTAGAACACAAACTCGAACATAACATGTATATATAATCATATCAACAGTTGAAGAGAATAATTGCAGATTCTTTTACGGAGTTTTGGAAAGTATGTGGTCATAACCAGGGACGAAGGCAAAGCTACTGAAGTGCAGATACAAGAAAATATTGCAACTTATAGAAATACATGTACATGTACATGTACATGTACATGTACATGTACATGTTACATGTACATGTACATGTACATGTACATGTACATGTACATGTACATGTACATGTACATGTACATGTACATGTACATGTACATGTACATGTACATGTACATATACATATATATATATATATATATATATATATATATATACCCGATTGGTTACTTCCCTCTTGATCCTACCACTATATATATATATATATATATATATATATATATATATATATATATATATAGTGGAAGGATTTGATTATATCTAGGCATGAGTTAAAACCCATGGAAATTTGATTATACCATTTTCATGGCGTCTACTTATTTTTATTTTATTATATTTTATTATTTTTTTTAAAACTTTTTCCTACTTAAAGGCCGGAGGTCCTCTCGGAAGCAATCTCTTTATCCGTCGAATAGAGAGAGGGATGACTTTCTCTACTTTTGAGAGTGTTTCACTCTGGGTGGAGAAATGACTTGTCTTTATTCTCGGATAGGGGAAGGATTGTCTACATCTCACCTCCCCCATACACCACTCATGTGGTATTGGGTTTTGTTGTTGTTGTTGTTGTTGTATAGATATATATATACATATATATATATATATACGTGTATATATGTGTATATATACGTGTATATATACGTGTATATATGTGTATATGCGTGTATATATACGTGTATATATGTGTATATACGTGTACGTGTATATATACGTGTATATATATGTGTGTGTATATATATATATATATATATATATATATATATATATATAGATGGGATATCAGCAGCAAAACAACTACAAAGACGCCATGTTACAGCTCATAAGGTATGTCTCCTAAACTAACGCAACACACATCAATGAGGATAGAACAACTTTTAGTTTCTTTGTGTGTATATTATATTATTATGTACACAAAACAGTTTACTAGTTCATGCTTTATAAAATTGTATTTTAATGCAGCAACAGGCACATATTATGATATCAAGAAAAATATGATATGATAGAACCTGACAGAATCTTTTCTTCATGAATGTGTTCAAAGTAATCAGAAATGAAAACAAAGTGTGGCAAAAAGAATAGGACAAAGTTAACATTATAGCAAAATAAATTGTGATTCTTCTTGAAGTAATGTTGCAAAATATATCATGGTTTATTACTTGTATTATAGCTATAATTAAAATTATAAATACAAATTATAATTATTATATTATAATTATAGTAATTATTATTATTATTACCGTATATATATTAGTATAAAAAGGGGTAAAACCGACCCTTTAACGGCCCCACAACGACCGGCTCCACGGCCAACATGTGAAAGGACAACCGCGAAACCCATGCTTAGAGGGACATCGGGCTAGGATTGTGAACCCACGACCTCCGTTTTATGCTGCATGTCCTCGAGCCACTAGGCTACCTCCACTTTATGCTTTATGCTACTATAACTTGATGGTTTATTACTTGTATAATTGTATTATAACTTTCTAGTCTCTAGTGCATGATGGCTGCCATTGACAGTATCTACATATGATTATATGAACGATACTCTGCACGTTAGGTCATGGGAACAGAACACTGTCTTGATAAGAACAAATTATTCTCTTCTATCTAACCTCAATAGATGTAGATTTTTTACAAGTTAACATTCCTTTAAATGTCTGATTCACCGATATACATTTATATAATTTTAATTACACTTCGATGCGTTCAAAAAGGATCTGTTAGATGGCAAAACTCACAAAATTATACATGTTAAGTAGCTTTTCAAGGTCAGCATATTACCTGGAGATGAACTGCAAGCAAAAGAGCAAGACGTAGTAGGAGATGCACATTCCAAGTAACCAGCGACGTTTGGGCTTTTAGCAGGCAAGTTAGACGGACTGGATACTAAAGGTTCTGAGATGCTGGCATCATCAATAGTTCCATCCCTCGGTCCAGTCTCTTTATCGACAACATCATTTGGGTCAACCTTCTTTTTCTCATACTTGGCCAGCCCCTCACCCCACCCAAGACGGGCCTTTTTACGTGAGTTGGCCTCATCAGGAGTCGTTGGTGTCAAACACGGAGCAGTATCCGCTGACGGAGATCGAACCAGAGTGTTGTTACCCGGCTGCAAAGGGTCAGTTTTTGAATCAAGAGTCTCCACCCCAATAATCTTACAGCTACTTGAATGACTAAAACTAGCACCTCTTGAAGATAAGCTTCCGGAACGAATCCATTTAATAGGCTTCCAATCAAGTGTAGATCCCAATGAATTCCCTTTCTCGAGCCTTTGACCGCCTGTAAAACTAACTGGACTACTATTCTTCGCTTTTTGGTCATTCGAATGTAGTTGGTCCCACGAGTTCACAAAATCGGTTTGGCGATTGAAGTTACCATTTGGGGAAGCAGTAGTTTCCCATGAGTGTCCTCCCTTACTGTCTTTCTGATTACCCAAGTCCACTGACACCCGGGGCCCTGTAAATTCAGACCAAAAATAACAAATAGTCACCAATTCAATCAAAACACATGTAAAGAATAACCCTAAATCAAACTCAAAAAGGTATAATCTTGATTAAAAAAGGAACTTTCCTCCATCCCAGCCCTAAATTCCATCCCATAGAACAAGAAAGAACACAAGAAAAAGAACATCATATCTATACAGATCTAGCCCAATTATATACGCCTGCATCAAAAAAAACCCTAAATACTTCATAACCTACATAACTATACTTAAAGCAACAAGCTTTCTACTTTACAAACCCTAAAAACGTCAAAATAAGGATGAACATACACTTACCGGTAAACGGACGGCGAAAATCAGACGGTCCACAACCCCCACCGGACCAAAGGTTCTTAGGGTGAGAAGGAGTGGTAGAAGACTCTCTCCAACATGCCGGAAATTTTTCAACAGGTTCCGATGAGAAGGATGTCGTCACCTTTAAAATATCTTTCCGATCAATTGGCAACAGCTCCGGCGACATCAATTAATCAATTTTTTTTTTGTTCCGTAAAATTCCTACCTTGAATTCACGCATCCGGTGCCACAGATGAGAACAATAATCACAGGGAGTCAGGTCTTGCTGAATTGATTGTCGTTATAGAGAATACTAGATCGCTGAAGTTTGAAGAAGCGTCAACAGGTGGTACAAATTTGGGGAAAAGTTAGGGTTTGAAATTGAGAGACGAAACGGCGCAGGGAAGAAAAGAAGAATGTAAAGTTTAATCTGAATTATTACGGAGTATTATTTATTTTTATTTTTATTTTTATTTTTATAATAATAATAATAATCTTTCTGTGGGTATAGAAAAATTTCAGAGAATTGAAGAGAGATTAGATACAGATAAAAGAGAAAGAGAGAGAGAAAAAGAGAGCGTCCAGTTGATAAGCCCGGACTCCCGGAGAGAGGAGGGAAAAAAAATGTAATAATATAATAATGATAATACGGAGTATTTCTATGGGGTATGATTCTCACACATACTTTTTGATCCTCACACACCAATTGAGTATTATTAGAAGAGTAAAAGGTTAAAATAGGTGTGTGAGGATCAAAAAAGTGTGTGTGAGAATCCTCCCCCATTTCTATTATTATTATTTTATTACATCATACAAGGGTTAATCCTAGGTACGAAACATCAAGATGAAAGTCTTTCTTTGGGCAACTAACCTTAATCTTTGCCATGGCATTCAAGCTTAATACGGAAAGTTTACATGTCGTTCAATCGTTATACGAAACATCAAGATGAAAGTCTTTCTTTGGGCAACTAACCTTAATCTTTGCCATGGCATTCAAGCTTATACTTGGGATGCGAATCCCTTCTTACTTTGTAATAAGGCTTGAATAGCCTCATGTTGTATTGTGTTTTGTATTATCTTCTCATGACCGAAGTTTGTTTCCGTCATTGTATCTTTCATAGTGGAACTTCATTGTTTTAATGAAGGTTCTATCTACTTTCAATGCAATCAACTTTTTTCGCCAAAAAAAAAAAGAAGGGTTAATCCTAGGTGTCACTCCACTAATCACCCATTAATTAAGGTAATCCACATGTTAATCAACCATTAGTGGGATTAATCCACTAATACTACCCTAATCAAACGCCACGTGTCCTGATTAACATCTCAGTTTTTAATGAAGAAAAAAAAACGAACAAAAAACTACACAACCCTAATCCGCTTCACCTCTCTATCCGTCGTGTTCTTCTTTGATTCATCAGAAAAATTCGAAATCCTTTCATCCCCACTCACATACCATAATTTCAGACTCAATTTGCTGAATAAAATGATGTATTAATTACTGAAAAACGATGAATAATTCTGCAAAGTGGTGAAGCAATTCTGGGTTCAATCGTAACCCGATGTTAAAGAATTACTACGTACTGAATAATGAACCCTAATTTTGGTCTTCATTCGGATGTTTAACATCAATTTTGTCAAAGGCTATCAGATCTGCAACGATTTTTCGATCTTCAATATGCAATGTGTTTGTAAGTTTTACCCTAATTCTTATTTTATCAATGCCGTTAACGATAGTGATAATGATGATTATCAGATACAAATGGAGATTGGTATTTTTGATCTTCACGGTAAATTATGAATTCTTTTTAAATTTACAGTTCTTTCAAATCGCATTGCACAAATTTTAGGGTTACTTATATTCGATTTAACTTTATTTAGTAGTGTTGTTTGATACATTTTACCATTTTTGAATAAATGTTTAATTGTTTATGCCTGCAAAACTGTTCTATCCATTTCAACATGTTTCCTTATTTCAAAATATATGATTTATATGTCAAAGATAAAAAATATGTTGTTTGATTCACATTTAAGTACTTAATATCTGTCTCAAATTTTATAAAAAAATCTAAGATTACCAAATTTTGGATTATTAATGCTTATTGGAATGAAAAACTATATTTTTTTATACAAATTTGCAAATGATATATTACAATAACAAATTTGTTTCTCATTTTACAGTATTATCTTTAATTTTTTTTTAAAGTCAACAAACTGTACTATATTAAAGCCAATATTGAGTTGTTATGTTTGTAAAATATAAATTACTATAGTTTTATAGTAAATCAAATATTCAAAATAATCAATTGTCTATAACTGTTTCCTTAGTTAACTGCTATCACGAAATTCATTCCCTAAAAAAGAGCAAATCAGTTTTTTTTTACAATTTATCTGCAGACATCCATCTATAAATCCAACTTCAGTATTTCATTTTTTCAACACAGTTTCAGAATACATTGCATTCTTTCAAAGACAATGGAATCCAGAATGGTTATGGTTGGAGCTTGATAATGCTAAAAATGAACATATATTTCATAGCATTATTCCTCAAGAAAGACAAGCTTTTAGTTGCAATTTCTCTATTTACAAGTGATATTCGTTTAAATAATAAAAGTTGAAGACAAAAGACAGATTCGATGAATTGAAGACGCAAAGGTCCAAAAAGCTCAAAAGTACAAAACACAATCAAAGAGGTTCCAATTATTGATAAGAAACGTCTCGAAATTACAAGAGTACAAGATTCAAAACGCAAAGTACAAGATATTAAATTATACGCAAGGACGTTCAAAAATCCGGAACCGGGACCAGAGTCAACTCTCAACGCTCGACGCAACGGACTAAAAATTACAAGTTAACTATGTATATAAATATAATATAATATATAATTAATTATATTAATTATATATATATATTATATTTATATAATAAACCGTCGGTAAACAAAGAGCCAAAATGGAGTGAGCTGTAATTACAAACTCCGCGACTCGCGGAGTTTGAAGAAGGAATGGGCCGCGAGTCGCGGAGCCCCAAAAACTGAAACTCCCTATAAAGCCCAACGAATTCTGATCATTTTTTCATCCAATATCCATCAATCTCTCTATCTATATACGTAATATTTATATTTATAATTTATATTTTAATTTTAATCCTAATAATAAGGGTATGTTAGCAAATGTTGTAAGGGTGTAAGTCGAAATTCTGTCCGTGTAACGCTACGCTATTTTTAATCATTGTAAGTTATGTTCAACCTTTTTAATTTAATGTCTCGTAGCTAAGTTATCATTATGCTTATTTAAATCCGAAGTAATCATGATGTTGGGCTAATTACTAAAATTGGGTAATTGGGCTTTGTACCATAATTGGGGTTTGGATAAAAGAACGACACTTGTGGAAATTAGACTATGGGTTATTAATGGGTTTTATATTAACTAAACAATACCTTGTTAATTTAATATACAAACTTATAATTCGACGTATTTATATATAACCACATACGCTTGACTGGGTACGGTGGGCGGGATATCTATAAATACCAATAATTATTCATTTTACCGGATACGGAACTGGATTAATACTTAATAGACTTGTTGAAACAGGGGTGAATTACATTCAAGGGTAATTGGTGTAATTGTTAACAAAGTAGTAAAACCTTGGTTTACACGCAGTCGATAACCTGGCGTATTCATTAAACAAAGTATTAAAACCTTGTTACAATTCGAATCCCCAATTAGTTGGAATATTTGACTTCGGGAATAAGAATAATTTGACGAAGGCTTTCGCTCTTTATATTTATGACTGATGGACTATTATGGACAAAATCCGTATGGACATATTAAATAATCCAGGACAAATGACAATTAACCCATGGGCATAAAACTAAAATCAACACGTCAAACATCGTGATTACGGAAGTTTAAATAAGCATAATTCTTTTATTTCATATTTAATTTCCTTTATTTTATATTTAATTGCACTTCTAATTATCGCATTTTTATTGTTATTGTATTTAATTGCACTTTTAATTATCGTACTTTTTAATTATCGCAAGTTTATTTTATCGCACTTTTATTATTCGCAATTTCATTATCGTTATTTACTTTACGCTTTAAATTAAGTCTTGTATTTATTTATTATTTTACATTTGGTTTTAACTGCGACTAAAGTTTTAAAATCGACAAACCGGTCATTAAACGGTAAAAACCCCCTTTATAACAATAATATTACTTATATATATATTTGTATTTTTATAAAAGTAAACTAATATAGCGTTAAGCTTTGTTTAAAGATTTTCCCTGTGGAACGAACCGGACTTACTAAAAACTACACTACTGTACGATTAGGTACACTGCCTATAAGTGTTGTAGCAAGGTTTAAGTATATCCATTCTCTAAATAAATAAATATCTTGTGTAAAATTGTATCGTATTTAATAGTATTTCCTGCTAAAAATTAATAGTATTTTATACCCCTTAGCTTTAACTATCAAGTATTTTTGGCGTCGCTGCCGGGGTTTCGCTTAAAAGCCGGAAGCGCAATGCTAATATAAAAAAAAGATTTTTATTTTTAGTTTACTTTTATAAAAATACGTTTTTGTAAAAAATACGTTTTTAATTATTCGAAAATATAAAAAGAAAACAAAAATATAAATATTTTTAAGAGTTTGTTAAATATTTAAGTTTTATAAAGTTTCTTTATTTTTATTTTATAAAAATATAAGTTTTATTTAAATATTTTGTGTTTATTTAGAACATAAAAAAAACCGAAAAAAAAAAATTAATATATATATAAATCTATTTTTAAGATATTTTTAAAATTATAAAGTAGTTCTATTTTTATTTTAGTTTTTAAATATAAGTTTTTATTATATAAATATTTTGATTTAAACAGAAAATATAAAACAGAAAAGAAAAAAAACGCGTCGAATTTTAAACAACCTGTCATTTGAATTTTGAAACCCCGCGACTCGCGGAGTTTGCTGCTTCGGGCACCGCAACTCGCGGAGCCGCCCTGACAGGCCAGACCAAAACCCTAATCTGCATTTAATACGGTGTAATTAATTATTATTATTATTTAAACCCTAATTAGTTTATTATTAATATAATTTAGTTTTAATTAATTATAATTAGTTTTATTATATATAAAAATTAATAGTTTTATAAAATAAATAATATAAAAATAATATTTTTATAAAAATTGTAATTTTTACAACTTTTTGTATATTTTTATATTTTGTCCCTTTTTAATTGTTTTAGCGTAATATTTGTATTTTTCGCTAGTTTTTAGTTTTAAACTTAGTTTTTGCCATAGTTATTTTTTTTAGTTCTAGATTTTTAGGCTTTGCCGTAAAATCCCTTAAGTACTTTTTCTTTAGACTAAAATTTAGGTACTTTAGAATTTTGCAACGCCTTTTAAGTTTTAGTTTCTTTTTAAGTTATTGCCATTTGGGATATAGTTTTTCTTGTAAGCTTTAATATTTTTAGACACCTTTTACCTATGTATCAATTATCATTCCAATTAGTAATCTCAATTTGCGATTATAATTTTAAGTTAGTTGTGGTAATAAGGTTAGGTTAGTCAAGTGTTTTTAAGTTTTATAAGTTTCTTTTATTTTTCCGTCACCTTTTATTTTTCAACCATTTTTCTTTTTCGACATTTTTCGACATGCTCTTTTTCTTTCTTATTTCTCGCTATTCTAGTTTTTAGGACATAGATTTTTATTCTACTTCTTATCTAAATTTCTTAAAATTACGAAAATTTATTTTAAGTGGTTAAATTGATAGACATCAAAATTTTCTGGTTCGTAGTAATAGTTGGATTTGTACGTGGACCGGGTTATTGGAGCTAAACAGTCCTCAATTATATTGAGACCAAACGAATCCTGCCCCTCTGCTGCATCTTTTGGCTATTCGAAACGTGGGCAAAATCAGAAAAGTCTATTGATTGGATAACTTATTATAATTTTTCTTTCCTTTTAAAAACTAATAGGATATTCAGTGAATGCACCGAGCAAGACGTTCACCACCTTTTGTACGTTCACCACCTGTAACTAGATCAAGACATTTAGCAAATATTACTGCCGTTGATTTTTCTTTAGAATCGTCATCCAGTCGACCAAGTACTCCAGTTCTGTGATGACCCGGAAATTTCTGACCAAATTTAAACTTAATCTTTGTATGATTAACATTTCCGACACGATAAGCAAAGTCTATGAAGTTGAATCTCAAAATTTTAAACTATTCAAATACTCTTCGATTGTTCTCAACGATTCGCGAACCATTATATGTAAATAGATACATATATATACTATAACTTGAAAACGTAACAAAGTTTTAATTGCATGATACCGTACATTAAACTTATTGGTTTATATATCTATTTG
Source organism: Rutidosis leptorrhynchoides (assembly GCF_046630445.1). Lineage (NCBI taxonomy): Eukaryota > Viridiplantae > Streptophyta > Magnoliopsida > Asterales > Asteraceae > Rutidosis > Rutidosis leptorrhynchoides. The sequence goes on from NC_092340.1 coordinate 40,766,463, forward strand.
AATATATATGATTTCAAGTTATTTAGTAAACGATAGTAACATTCGTTTATTGATTCGATTGATATTTAGATAAGTTAACTAAAGCGTTTAAGATGAACCAGTAAAACACTAATTTGCTACAGTGTTTTCAATTTGCCACATTACTCAAAATGCTACAGTGTTTTCGAAAATCACTATTTGCTACAGTGAAATTGAATTTTTGCTACATTGAATTGCTACAGTAAAAGTAGCTTTGCTACAGTAAAACACTATTTTAAAATATATTTTAACAAATAGTGAGACGATGATTTATAAAAGCAAATGACCACGATACTTAAATGTATAAGTTATATTTCATAGAATATAATTTAGTGAAGAATAAGCCTAATTATTGACAAAGGTATAGGCGGTAAAACGTAAAATGCTAGTTTTCTCAGTGTACGAAACCACGTTCGAAAAACCGGAACCGGGACATAAGTCGAGTGACGACATACGACTTATCGGAACAAAAATTACAAGTTAACTATGCACGTGAATTTAATATAATATATAATTAATTATATAAATTAAATATATTATATTATTATATATAATATAAAATTATGTCGACAAACAAGAAGTTAAAAATTTGTGAGCTGTCCCAGGGTGCCATGCGATCGCATGGCCTTGAAGCACAAATCCCATGCGATCGCATGGGGTGCTTTTTCAGAAAAAGTTCTATAAATTGATCGAGTTTCTGGCTATATTTTCACTCACACATATACAAATATAGATATACTCCGTAATATTATTTATTATTATTATTATTATTATTATTATTATTATTATTATTATTATTATTATTATTATTATTATTATTATTAATAAGATTATTATTAATCTTATTATTTTTATTATTAGTGTTATTATTTTTGCGATACAAAAATAATAATGTACATAAAATATTACGACGGAGTGCTGTCCAAATAATTTTCAAAACAAGTTTTCGAGCAAGCTAGAGCTAAGGAAATTATGGGTTATTGCCAAGAAGGTTATGGGTAATTTTCGGGGGTATTTTTGGGAATTAAACCTCGTGTTTATCATCTCCGATGCATCTACATGCTTTCCTGCAATATTGTATATCAATATTAAACAGTGAGTTTCATATGATCCCTTTTACCCTTTACATTTTTGGGCTGAGAATACATGCAAATGCTTTATTAACTGATTTACAATATTTATATGCGTGAGTTTCATTGATCCCTTTTTAATTACTTTTGCAATATATATTTTTGGGCTGAGAATACATGCACTTTATTTTAAACGCAATGGATACAAGTACATACTAAATTCTACACTGAGTTTGAACCGAAAATCCCTTAGCTTTGGTAACTAGTAACTGCCGGTTATAAGAACTGGTGGGCGCAAGTAGTAGTATATGGATCCATAGGGCTTGATATCCCCGTCCGAGCTAGAGCACTAGCCTTTTAACGGACGTATGCTATTTGAGAAGCGTACACGTTGGTTTGCGTGTATTATTAAGATGATTATACAAAGGGTACAAATTATATAAACGTTAAAGTTTAGTTACCAGGGTGCTCAATTTTGTAGAACCGATTGATAAACATTTCGGATGAAACAACTGAAATCTTGTGATCCACCTTTTATGTAAAACCTATTGATAAACGTTTTGAATAAAACAACTGAACTTTTGTAATCCACAATGATATACGGATTATGTGTAATATTAAAACTATGAACTCACCAACCTTTGTGTTGACACTTGAAGCATGTTTATTCTCAGGATTCTAGAAGTCTTCCGCTGTTTGCTTATACGTGATACAAGATATGTGCTTGGAGTCATACATGCTATATACAAGAAACTTGCATTCACCAAACCATTACCATGTATCTTATTTTGACTGTATTGTCAACAGATGTATTATTGTAAACTATTTAAATGGTGATTGTCTATACGTAGGAATCATCAGATGTTAAAAACCTGGAATTTATATATTCATTTATGAAATACCTTTTCAAACGAATACAATGTTACAAAATGTATCACATGGAGGTCAAATACCTCGCAATGAAATCAATGAATGACGTGTTCGTCCATATGGATTTGGAGCGATCGTCACAGTTGGTATCAGAGCGTTGGTCTTAGCGAACCAGAATTTGCATTAGTGTGTCTAACTGGTTATTGTTAGGATACATTAGTGAGTCTGGACTTCGACCATGTCTGCATAATAAAAGTTGTTGCTTATAATTTTTTTGTTAGAAATTACCCGCTTATCATTCCTTGTGTGGAAAATTACCTGCTTATCATTTGTAGTCTAGACACACCTTATTGCATGGATTGCATGACTAGTGTATAGACAAAATGAATATCTTTGCGTATCTGTTACTGTTACCTTTACTTGACAGTTTCCGAAAGTTTCTCCGTAATTCGCGGATCCTTTGTACTATATAAAGGTATTCTATGTAATTAGAATATCATCCGATATCCGAAAATCATTTCACATTGAAAATTATTTATCTAACCGTGTAAGATGAATTCTGCAAGTAATTCGAGTTCTTCGGATTCCGATATAAATTTCCACCTGAGTTCTGAAAGCAGTGTAACCGGAATGAATCAACCAATCAGTTATCACCAATTCTGGATGAATTGGGGATGGGTTCGTAATCAACTTAATCAATGGAGACAAGAGGAAGGCGATCCTTTCCACCAACCGAATTCACCTCTTAGTGAGGAACCTGAGGCACTTACCGGCGAACCTGTTCGAAACACTATCTTTACCCTCATTTCTAGGATATTTCGCAACGATTATATGATAACTAGAATTTTAAACTTTATTCATCCTCTCGTACCAACCGCCAATCATCCCGGAATAATAGAAGAAGTTAACGAGCTTCGCGCTCGAGTTGTGGCTTTGGAGAATATGATGCACAATTTGCAGGCATCACAGGCAGCACCGGTAGCACCACCAGAACCAGCAGCACAACCAACAACGGTACCAGTACCACCAACAACAACATCCGCACCGTAAACCTTAACCTCACAATCTGTCCCACGGGTATCAACCTCATACGCACCGTAGACACCGAAGAATACTAATAACCATAAACGATGAAGTATTAATTCATAACTTCATTAGAGAAATATCCTGCGACGATTATGTAATCTTTAATATAGAAGAGATTATTCGTTTCTAGTTCCAACCGAAAATCAAATGAGTTTAATAACTCATTAAATCTATATTACATCTGAAGGAAATATACATACATATATTTTCATAAAGATTGTAATTGAAAATCCTTTTGTACAAACTATTAATGATGAGAATATTTTAACGGGTAGGTAATACCCTAGAAATATATAAATTCCACATTAATATGTTACACTATACATTCTTCAATTCTGATTCAGCAATCATTAACTATACTGCTCAAACCTATAGATATACGTATCTGTTCATCGCAGAATAATCATTTTCATTCAATTTCATATTCTGATTTCGATAGATCAGAATCTAAGTCAAGATTAAACGAAAAACATCACTCTTAGATTCCTACATCTTTCAAAACCATGCTTCGAAAACCATGCTTTGAATTCAGAACAGTACTAGAACATCATATGATTACATTTTGCGTTCAAACCCATCGAAATTCTTGGAAACACTTCAACTAATGAACAAACGAGAAGACAAACCAACTACACGATATCTACGAGAAGAAAGATTTGTACTTATAATCATATATCTGGAAAGCTCTCGAAACCTAAGTAAAACTTTAACACGTATCTGTGATAAATCCTTCGGCATTATTATTACTGAAAATAACCTTGCAATTCCTTTTTAAAAGTATCCAGTATTATCACCCATTCAACTAGTCAACGACCACCTTTCAGACTTATAACTTTGGCATATACGTTTTTGTTACTGGGGAACCTTTTATGTTCCACCATATCAGCAGTAAATGTACCAGCGACTCCGTCACTCTGCTATTTAAATCTCTCCAGAAATCACTATATATACATTGAAACCCTATCATGTACTCATCCACATCTTGTAACAATAGTTGCCGTTCCAACTATCGGGAATTTGCAATCAGTATTTTGAAATCTTGCAGCACGTCTACGCCAACAGTTATATGTGTACATATAACGTCTACCTCCTCGAATTACATACTTCGAATGTGAAGTTTCCGAAAAACACCCCAAACTATGAAACTAGTTCTCTGAAATTGGAACAATGCTGATGAAGCAGCAAAAACTGTAAACGACCTTAACAGTCAAAAGTTTGATGATAAAGAATAGTATGGTGGTAAAGCTGAGAAAAAGAGAAGGTTTAAAACTGGAAAACGGATTGAGCAAAGTATGAAGGAGGGCTGTGGATTAATCACAAAGACTAAACCTGCCTTCAAAGAATACAAATGATTCAGTATCTGCTGAAGTCATTAACGAATACCTTTCTACTAACTCAAAATCCGTTACGAACAAATCTTCTTCATCATTCTTCGATATTAGAAATTCTAAGATATCATCGTATCTTTTATTATAAATATCCTCAATATTTCTGAAGATATTTTCATAAGCATTCTTATCTGAAATCATTAATCTCTTCGTGCTATCTGTATTACATCATAAAAGAAACTATTTTAGTTTCTAAATTCTGAAACCTTCAAGTTTAAAATTTGAATGTTTTGAAGTAGTGTTGGGAACTGAAGCATGAATTAGTATAATATAATGACACTTGATCAACGTGATTATATTACAGTAAGTCATGCTGAGTTTCTAATGGAACGTGATAAAGGTTCACAGATCCCACCCTCATAATGAACCATGTTACATAACTCTTTTACTCTATTTAACCTCTAAACATATCAAGAAAATATTTTCTTGATGATTCGGTCTTTTCCGGATATTCTGGTAATTTGACAAATCAAGATCGTACCATTACGATTACCTTCTTAGAACATTAACTATGTTCACTCTGAAATGTATAGCTACGAATTCTGGACCAGTATCCGCTTGACTTAAGGTCGGGAAGAGAAAACGAAAGCATGAAGCTCCGAAATATAATGAAAAATAAAAGCCAGATAAAAAAACATAAATTTACAAACCGTGTATATCAATGCGTATAGCAATATAAAGACACGGGAGAATGATAAATACAACTATCCCTAGAGCATAATAGAAATAAACAGATTCTTCTGGTGGGAGCTGGAAAAGAAGGATGATTGTGGCAAACGTCAATATTAGGTCAAGAACCAGAACTGGATTGAGCATTTTCACAATCTTTTGAATGTATTAATTGGGGAAGAAAGTAGGGATGGTGAAAATAATGAGACGGAAGAGGTCAATTTATAGCGAAATATCAGACATAGCAATCGAGGCAGATTACACATTTAATCATAGAAAATCCTAGTTTCCGCAAATTCCGAAGAATCAAATCTTATTTAGAATATGAAGATTTTCTATTCCTTAAATTCCGGAAATCAAACGTTACTACGTCAAGAGATAAGACGAATCTCTATTCTCCATTTCACTCTATTACGATAACTTCTCTTACTCTTCGAGTAATTGGATTGTTTTATCCATATTATTCAACGGTAATAAAATTCTATTTATCAACACATATTCGTCATGAAAACATTTTTATTGTTAGCCACGACGACCTCACTCAAATTTCGGGACGAAATTTCTTTAACGGGTAGGTACTGTGATGACCCGGAAATTTCTGACCAAATTTAAACTTAATCTTTGTATGATTAACATTTCCGACACGATAAGCAAAGTCTATGAAGTTGAATCTCAAAATTTTAAACTATTCAAATACTCTTCGATTGTTCTCAACGATTCGCGAACCATTATATGTAAATAGATACATATATATACTATAACTTAAAAACGTAACAAAGTTTTAATTGCATGATACCGTACATTAAACTTATTGGTTTATATATCTATTTGAATATATATGATTTCAAGTTATTTAGTAAACGATAGTAACATTCGTTTATTGATTCGATTGATATTTAGATAAGTTAACTAAAGCGTTTAAGATGAACCAGTAAAACACTAATTTGCTACAGTGTTTTCAATTTGCCACATTACTCAAAATGCTACAGTGTTTTCGAAAATCACTATTTGCTACAGTGAAATTGACTTTGCTACAATGAATTGCTACAATAAAAATTGACTTTGCTACAGTAGCTTTGCTACAGTAAAACACTATTTTAAAATGTATTTTAACAAATAGTGAGACGATGATTTATAAAAGCAAATGACCACGATACTTAAATGTATAAGTTATATTTCATAGAATATAATTTAGTGAAGAATAAGCCTAATTATTGACAAAGGTATAGGCGGTAAAACGTAAAATGCTAGTTTTCTCAGTGTACGAAACCACGTTCGAAAAACCGGAACCGGGACATAAGTCGAGTGACGACATACGACTTATCGGAACAAAAATTACAAGTTAACTATGCACGTGAATTTAATATAATATATAATTAATTATATAAATTAAATATATTATATTATTATATATAATATAAAATTATGTCGACAAACAAGAAGTTAAAAATTTGTGAGCTGTCCCAGGGTGCCATGCGATCGCATGGCCTTGAAGCACAAATCCCATGCGATCGCATGGGGTGCTTTTTCAGAAAAAGTTCTATAAATTGATCGAGTTTCTGGCTATATTTTCACTCACACATATACAAATATAGATATACTCCGTAATATTATTTATTATTATTATTATTATTATTATTATTATTATTATTATTATTATTATTAATAAGATTATTATTAATCTTATTATTTTTATTATTAGTGTTATTATTTTTGCGATACAAAAATAATAATGTACATAAAATATTACGACGGAGTGCTGTCCAAATAATTTTCAAAACAAGTTTTCGAGCAAGCTAGAGCTAAGGAAATTATGGGTTATTGCCAAGAAGGTTATGGGTAATTTTCGGGGGTATTTTTGGGAATTAAACCTCGTGTTTATCATCTCCGATGCATCTACATGTTTTCCTGCAATATTGTATATCAATATTAAACAGTGAGTTTCATATGATCCCTTTTACCCTTTACATTTTTGGGCTGAGAATACATGCAAATGCTTTATTAACTGATTTACAATATTTATATGCGTGAGTTTCATTGATCCCTTTTTAATTACTTTTGCAATATATATTTTTGGGCTGAGAATACATGCACTTTATTTTAAACGCAATGGATACAAGTACATACTAAATTCTACACTGAGTTTGAACCGAAAATCCCTTAGCTTTGGTAACTAGTAACTGCCGGTTATAAGAACTGGTGGGCGCGAGTCGTAGTATATGGATCCATAGGGCTTGATATCCCCGTCCGAGCTAGAGCACTAGCCTTTTAACGGACGTATGCTATTTGAGAAGCGTACACGTTGGTTTGCGTGTATTATTAAGATGATTATACAAAGGGTACAAATTATATAAACGTTAAAGTTTAGTTACCAGGGTGCTCAATTTTGTAGAACCGATTGATAAACGTTTCGGATGAAACAACTGAAATCTTGTGATCCACCTTTTATGTAAAACCTATTGATAAACGTTTTGAATAAAACAACTGAACTTTTGTAATCCACAATGATATACGGATTATGTGTAATATTAAAACTATGAACTCACCAACCTTTGTGTTGACACTTGAAGCATGTTTATTCTCAGGATTCTAGAAGTCTTCCGTTGTTTGCTTATACGTGATACAAGATATGTGCTTGGAGTCATACATGCTATATACAAGAAACTTGCATTCACCAAACCATTACCATGTATCTTATTTTGACTGTATTGTCAACAGATGTATTATTGTAAACTATTTAAATGGTGATTGTCTATACGTAGGAATCATCAGATGTTAAAAACCTGGAATTTATATATTCATTTATGAAATACCTTTTCAAACGAATACAATGTTACAAAATGTATCACATAGAGGTCAAATACCTCGCAATGAAATCAATGAATGACGTGTTCGTCCATATGGATTTGGAGCGATCGTCACAGTTTCAAATTTCCGATAATCCATTTTTTGAACCCGACCTCACAATTGAGAATCCGGAGAATATTCAGGGACGATTCGTAGATCCTGAACCACTAAACTTTCCTCCGGAACCACCAATCATTCAAACAGAGATTGTTGAGGAACGAACCATTAAATCAGAATCCTCTAGTGATTCCGATTCAACAAATTCAATTATGGAAGTAACAGAACCATTAAGAATGGAAGACCGAATGAGAGCTAAACGCACTGGCCAAGGTCACGCAATTACTCATCCAGACATTAATGCGCCAGATTATGAAATCAAAGGACAAATTCTACACATGGTGACTAATCAATGCCAATTTAGTGGTGCGCCGAAGGAAGATCCAAATGAACATCTACGTACCTTTAATAGGATCTGCACACTATTTAAAATCCGAGAAGTGGAGGATGAACAGATATATCTCATGTTATTTCCCTGGACTTTAAAGGGAGAAGCCAAAGATTGGTTGGAATCGTTACCTGAAGGGGCGATTGATACATGGGACGTTTTAGTTGAAAAATTTCTTAAACAATTCTTTCCTGCATCTAAAGCCGTAAGACTTCAAGGAGAAATTGTTACATTCACACAGAAGCCGAATGAAACTCTATATGAGGCGTGGACTAGATTTGGAAAGTTGTTAAGAGGATGTCCGCAACATGGTTTAGACACCTGTCAAATAGTACAAATATTCTACCAAGGATGCGACATCACTACAAGGAAAGACATAGATATAGCAGCTGGTGGTTCTATTATGAAGAAAACCGAAACTGATGCTTACAAAATTATTGATAACACTGCTTCCCACTCACATGAGTGGCACCAAGAAAAAGATATCGTTAGATCATCTAAAGCAGCTAGAGCTGATTCTAGCCATGACTTAGATTCCATTTCCGCAAAGATAGATGCTGTAGAGAGACGAATGGAAAAGATGACTAAAGATATTCACTCAATACGAATTAGTTGTGAGCAGTGTGGAGGACCACATTTGACAAAAGATTGTCTCAGTATTGAATTAACAATGGAACAAAGAGAGAATATTTCATACATAAACCAAATGCCTGGAAATAATTATCAGAATAATTATCAACCGCCAAGACCTATTTACAATCAAAACCAGAATTATAACTGAAATATTCCATACAACAACCAACAAGGTCCTAGCAATCAACAAGTATCCAATAATAATTACAATCAGCAAAGACCTAATTTTCAAAACAAACTACCACAACAAACCGATGATAAAAAGCCGAATTTAGAAGATATGATGACGAAGCTAGTTGAAACTCAAACGCAGTTTTTCACATCTCAGAAACAAACTAATGAACAAAATGCTCAAGCATTTAGAAATCAACAAGCTTCTATTCAAAATCTGGAACAAGAAGTAAGTAACCTAGCAAGGTTAATAGGTGAAAGAAAACCGGGAAGTCTACCTAGTGATACAAATGCTAACCCCCGGAATGAAACAGCTAAAGCCATTACCACAAGAAGTGGTACAACACTTAAACCACCTGAAATACTTGTAACTTCTGATGAAGCTATTCCTACTCTACAAGAACCACAACCTAATCAAGATAAGGAAAAATAACCGGTAGTTGAAAAGGTTAATGAAGATAACACAGTTAAGGCTAAACCTTATGTTAAACCATACCAACCACCACTTCCTTATCCGAGTAAAATGAAGAAAGAGAAACTTGAAGCCGAGCAATCCAAATTCTTGGATATGTTTAAACAGATAAATATAAATCTTCCTTTCATTGATGTGATTTCAGGAATGCCTAGATATGCTAAATTCTTGAAAGATCTAATCTCAAATAGAAAGAAAATGGAAGAACTCTCGGCTGTTACCATGAATGCTAATTGTTCAGCAGTGCTGTTGAATAAGATACCAGAAAAACTATCTGATCCAGGAAGTTTCACAATTCTATGTTTTCTGGCTAGTCTTAGTTCAATAGAAGCATTGGCAGACTTAGGTGCTAGTATAAATCTAATGCCATATTCACTATACGCTAAACTAGACCTTGGAGAATTGAAACCAACCAGAATAAGCATACAACTAGCCGATAGATCAATAAAATATCCTAGAGGGATAATGGAGAACATGCTAGTTAAAGTTGGTACTTTAGTATTTCCAGTAGATTTTGTTGTTCTGGACATGGAAGAAGATTCTCAAGTTCCTCTCATATTAGGAAGACCATTCTTAAACACGGCTAAAGCAATGATAGACGTGTTCGGTAAGAAATTCACCCTAAGTATAGAGGATGAGAGTGTTACCTTTTCAGTTGATAGAGCAATGCAACAACCACAATCTACAGATGATACATGTTATTATATTCAAACTATAGATGCACATGCAGAATTATTAGAAGAATTTCCAGAATTACAAGGAACAGGAGAATGTTCTTTAGGAGAAGGAACAGAACAAATTGATGAAGCTGAAATGTTAGCTACACTTATAGCTAATGGATATAAACCAACAACAGAAGAAATTCAAATGCTAAAAGAAGAAGACAGATATCGATATAAATCATCGATAGAAGAACCACCGAAATTAGAGTTAAAGCCACTTCCAAACCATTTAGAATACGCTTATTTACATGGTGAATCTGAATTACCTGTAATAATATCGTCTTCTCTTACTGAAAATGAGAAATCACAACTCATTTCTGTGTTGAAAGCTCATAAACCAGCCATTGCATGGAAGATTCATGATATTAAAGGAATAAGTCCTTCGTATTGCACACATAAAATCCTTATGGAAGAAGGTCATAAAACGTATGTGCAACGCCAACGAAGACTAAATCCTAATATGCAAGATGTAGTTAAAAAAGAAATTATTAAACTGCTAGACGCAGGTCTAATTTATCCAATTTCTGATAGTTCATGGGTAAGCCCAGTTCAATGCGTGCCTAAGAAGGGTGGCATGACTGTCATTACAAATGAGAAAAATGAGCTTATTCCTACTAGGACTGTAACAGGATGGCGTGTATGTATTGATTATAGAAAATTAAATGACGCCACCAGAAAAGATCACTTTCCCTTACCTTTCATTGATCAAATGTTGGAAAGATTAGCCGGAAATAGTTACTATTGTTTTCTAGATGGATTTTCCGGATATTTTCAAATTCCAATAGCACCCGAAGATCAAGAGAAAACCACATTCATGTGCCCTTATGGTACTTTTGCTTACAAACGCATGCCATTTGGACTTTGCAACGCCCCTGCAACCTTTCAAAGGTGTATGATGGCGATTTTTCATGACATGATAGAAGAACGCATGGAAGTTTTCATGGATGACTTTTCAGTCTTCGGTGATACATTTGAAACATGTCTAGCTAATCTTGAACGAATGCTTATTAGATGCGAACAATCAAATCTAGTACTTAATTGGGAGAAATGCCATTTCATGGTTAAAGAGGGCATCGTTCTTGGACATAAAATTTCAAAAGAAGGAATTGAAGTGGATAGAGCTAAAGTAGATGTAATTGCTAAACTTCCACATCCCACCAATATTAGAGGAGTTAGGAGTTTTCTAGGGCATGCCGGTTTTTACCGACGTTTCATAAAAGATTTTTCTAAAATTTCCACTCCTATGAATAAACTCCTAGAAAAGGATGCTCCATTCATCTTTTCAGATGAGTGTATCAAATCTTTTAATATTCTTAAAGAGAAACTCACTAATGCGCCGATCATGATAACACCAAATTGGAATCTACCATTTAAACTAATGTGCGATGCAAGTGATTTTGCAATGGGAGCCGTTTTAGGACAAAGGATTGAAAAACGATTTCAACCTATATATTATGCTAGTAAGACGTTACAAGGAGCACAAACGAACTATACAACTACTGAAAAAGAACTCCTTGCTATTGTCTTTGCTTTTGACAAATTTCGATCATATCTCGTTCTAACAAAAACGGTGGTCTATACCGACCATTCTGCTCTTAGATACCTATTTTCAAAACAAGATGCTAAACTAAGATTAATCCGTTGGATCTTACTCTTACAAGAGTTTGATATTGAAATCCGAGATAAAAGAGGAGCAGAAAATCTCGCCGCTGATCATCTTTCTCGTCTTGAAAATCCCGAATTAGAAGTTCTAAATGAATCGACTATACAAGACAACTTTCCTGATGAATATCTATTGAAGATAGATTATAAAGAAATTCCATAGTTTGCAGACTATGCAAACTACTTAGTTTGTGGATTCCTTGAAAAAGGATTATCGTACCAAAAACGAAAGAAATTCTTCAGTGATATAAAACACTATTTTTGGGAAGATCCACATCTGTTTAAAAGTTGTCCCGATGGAATAATACGCCGATGTGTATTTGGAGATGAAGCTAGTAAAATTTTAAACCATTGTCACACAGGACCAACAGGAGGGCATTATGGGCCTCAACTAACAGCAAGAAAAGTTTATGATGCTGGATTCTATTGGCCTACAATTTACAAAGACGCACACCTTCTTTGCAAATCCTGTGATGCTTGTCAAAGGGCCGGAAAAATAAGTCAACGTGATGAAATGCCACAAAATGTCATCCAAGTATGTGAAGTATTTGACATTTGGGGTATTGACTTTATGGGTCAATTTCCAAAATCTCATAATAATCTATATATACTCGTAGCCATTGATTATGTATCTAAATGGGCGGAAGCACAAGCTCTCCCAACTAACGATGCACGAGTTGTAGTCAACTTTTTAAAATGTCTTTTTGCAAGGTTTGGAACACCGAAAGCTTTAATAAGTGATCGGGGTACTCATTTCTGTAATAATCAACTTGAGAAAGTTCTTAAAAGATATGGAGTAACTCATAAAATCTCCACAGCATATCATCCACAAACAAGTGGACAAGTTGAAAATACCAACCGAGCTTTAAAACGTATTCTAGAGAAAACCGTAAGATCAAATCCGAAGGAATGGTCCATTAAATTGGAGGATGCACTCTGGGCTTTTAGAACAGCCTACAAAACTCCAATTGGAACCACACCTTTTAGACTTGTTTATGGAAAAGCATGTCATCTTCCAGTAGAAATTGAACACAAAGCATTTTGGGCTTTGAAGACATGTAATCTTGATTTACATGAAGCCGGACGTCTACGATTAAGTCAACTAAACGAATTAGAAGAATTAAGACATGAAGCATACGAAAATTCGTTAATCTATAAAGAAAGAACGAAGAAATGGCATGATAAAAGAATCAGAAGTTCAAAAGAATTTAAAGAAGGAGACAGAGTTCTTCTTTTCAATTCACGATTCAAGCTATTTCCTGGAAAATTGAAATCAAGATGGTCTGGACCATTCATAGTCAAGAGAGTTTTCCCATACGGAACGATAGAATTAATAAATTCAAATGGGATTGAATTTAAAGTTAATGGTTGTGATGACCCAGAAATTTCGACTAAATTTAAACTTAATCTTTGTATGATTAACATTTCCGACACGATAAGCAAAGTCTGTAAAACTGAATCTCAAAATTTTTGAATTACTTTTATATATTTAAATACCCTTCGGTTGTTTTCGACGATTCGCGAACAATTATATGTAAATAGATACATATATACTATAACATGAAAAGGTAACAATGTATTAATTGTTTGATACCGTACATTAAACTTATTGGTTTAAATATCTATTTGAATATATATGATTTCAAGTTATTTAGTAAACGATAATAACATTAGATTATTGATTCGATTGATATTTAGATAAGTTAACTAAAACGTTTAAGATAAACCAGTAAAACACTAATTTGCTACAGTGTTTTCAAATTGCCACATTACTCAAAATGCTACAGTGTTTTTGAAAATCACTATTTACTACAGTGAAATTGACTTTGCTACAGTGAATTGCTACAGTAACTTTGCTACAATAAACACTATTTTAAAATGTATTTTAACAAATAGTGAGACGATGATTTATAGAAGTAAATGACCAAAACACTCAAACGTATAAGATACACTTTGAGTGACATAGTTTATGGATAATTTAAGGCTATATTTTGACAAAGGTACGTGACACGAAACGTAAAATGCAAGTTTTCTAAATGTACGAAAGGACGTTCGAAAAACCGAAACCGGGACATAAGTCGAGTGGCGTCATACGACTTATCGGAACAAAAATTACAAGATAACTATGCACGTGAATTTAATATAATATATAATTAATTATATAAATTAAATATATTATATTTATATATATAATATAAAATTATGTCGACAAACAAGAAGTTAAAAATTTGTGAGCTGTCCCAGGGTGCCATGCGATCGCATGGCCTTGAAGCACAAATTCCATGCGATCGCATGGGGTGTTTTTCAGAAAATGTTCTATAAATTGATCGAGTTTCTGGCTTAATTATCACACAAACATACACAAATATACATATTACTCCGTATTTATTTTAATTATTTATTATTATTATTATTATTATTAATAATAAGATTATTATTAATCTTATTATTATTATTATTAGTATTATTATTTTTGCGATACAAAAATAATAATGTACATAAAATATTACGACGGAGTGCTGTCCAAGTAATTTTCAAAACAAGTTTCCGAGCGAGCTAGAGCTAAGGAAAATATGGGTTATTGCCAAGGAAATTATGGGTAATGTTCGGGGGTATTTTTGTGAATCAAACCTCGTGTTTATCATCTCCGATGCGTCTACGTGCTTTCCTACAATATTGTATATCAATATTAAACAGTGAGTTTCATATGATCCCTTTTACTCTCTATATTTGTGGGCTGAGAATACATGCAAATGCTTTATTAACTGATATACAATATTTATATGCGTGAGTTTCATTGCTCCTTTTTTAATTGCTTTTGCAATATATATTTTTGGGCTGAGAATACATGCAACTTATTTTAAACGCAATGGATACAAGTACATACTAAATTCTACAACGAGTTTGAACCGAAATTCCCTTAGCTTTGGTAACTAGTAACTGCCAGTTATAAGAACTGGTGGGCGCGAGTAGTAGTATATGGATCCATAGGGCTTGACATCCCCGTCCGAGCTAGAGCACTAGCCTTTTAACGGACGTATGCTATTTGAGAAGCGTACACGTTGGTTTGCGTGTATTATTAAGATGATTATACAAAGGGTACAAATTATATAAACGTTAAAGTTTAGTTACCAGGGTGCTCAATTTTGTAGAACCGATTGATAAACGTTTCAGATGAAACAACTGAAATCTTGTGATCCACCTTTTATGTAAAACCTATTGATAAACGTTTTGAATAAAACAACTGAACTTTTGTAATCCACATTGATATACGGATTATGTGTAATATTAAAACTATGAACTCACCAACCTTTGTGTTGACACTTGAAGCATGTTTATTCTCAGGATTCTAGAAGTCTTCCGCTGTTTGCTTATACGTGATACAAGATATGTGCTTGGAGTCATACATGCTATATACAAGAAACTTGCATTCACCAAACCATTACCATGTATCTTATTTTGACTGTATTGTCAACAGATGTATTATTGTAAATCATTTAAATGGTGATTGTCTATACGTAGGAATCATCAGATGTTAAAAACCTGGAATTTATATATTCATTTATGAAATACCTTTTCAAACGAATACAATGTTACAAAATGTATCACATAGAGGTCAAATACCTCACAATGAAATCAATGAATGACGTGTTCGTCCATATGGATTTGGAGCGATCGTCACAATGGTCACAGAGTTAAACATTACATACATGGTCCGATGGAAGAAGACAATGAAGTTAATCACAATTTCGATACCACAGCTAACTAAGTATAGGGGGTTTATGTATTTCTGTTAGAGTTAGATTGTCTGTTTTCATGTAGTTCTCGAAAATGGAACCCGAACGGTCTTTCCCTAGCAGACCCTAAAGAACTAGTCTTCTCCTCCCATTCTAAATTTTTATTTTTTTAGGAAATGAAGACTGCCTGTGAACTAAACCATGGTCTAATGCTACACGCTTTGATCACTAAACGTAATAATGACACACTTCCGAGTGAAATAGTATCAGTAATCAGAGAAAGATTGGACGGAGTTAGAAAAGAATCCAGATGCGAAGATAATAAGTTACAATTTGGTAAAGGAAAATCAAAATCCGCAGCGAAAAAAAGAGCACGACACCTAGAAAGATGTCACAAATGCGGAAAATAGTCACATGGAGGTAAATGTTCAAATAATCAAACCTATTCAAACACCGAATTTGTTACTTTATGCAGAGACGGACCGTTCATATGTTTAGAAGAAAAAACACTGAATGCTCGAGGTTACACCTATGTAGCCATGGAAAACCAATTAAACCAACTATCTTATGAATGGGATAGATCATATAACTAAGAAATCTATTTCACAGGTATGTTTGTACAGTTTTTATTTTTATATTTTTATTTTTAACCTTTTGATAATAAACGCTAATCTGTTCGCTATAAAGTATTAAATTGGTATTGAATAAAATTAGGTTTGGCGACCGAAATTATTGATATCATTCAAAAATTTATTACATCACTGCGAAATTTAACGTTTATTCTTAAGGTATAAATATCTTTAATCAATCAACCCAAAATATTTCAAAAATTCGTCATGAGTTAAATTAGGTCTTGGAACCGAAATTACTTTACCGAAAAGAGGGGCGCATATTTTTGATAATATTTGATTGATTAAAGTGGGATAAAAAGCCAAAAAGATTTTTAATTTTATTTTTACCATGTTTTTAAAATTAATATATAAATCTTAAATTAATATTGTAAACTTTGTAAAATCAATATATTTAAAATTGTAAATATTTAAAAAATTAATATAAGTTTGGTGTGAATTTATAATATGAATTTTTAAATTAAGTTTGGTGTGAATTTTTAATTTTTAAAATATGAATTTTTAATTTTATGCATTTCAAATTTTAAGTTTGGTGTGAATTTTTAATATTAATTTTGAATTTTATATTTAAGTTGTGTGAATTTAAAAACAAAAATTTACTTTATCTCATTAAGTTAAAAATATGATTTTTAAAATTCGTCGTAAGTTGAAGACTAGGTCGTTGAACCGAAATTGCTTTACCCGAGGGAGGGACGAGAACTTTTATTATCATTATTTTTAATCTTATTGAATTAAAGTATGCCAAAAACATTAAAAAACAAAAAAAAAAGCATTTAAAACAATCACTTGAAAAAGACAAATTTTAAAATTTTGTCGAAGGACGGACTAGGACATCGATCCGAAACGACCTCGTCCTAAAACAAAGGAAAACAAAATTTTAAATTTATTTTATATTTGTTTTACAAGTTAAGGTTTGTTTAAAAAAAAAAAAATACAAACTCCGCGACTCGCGGAGTTTGAAAGGGAAAAACACCGCAACTCGCGGAGTTCCAAAAATACCGAAAAAATAAAAGGGGCAGAACTGATAAGTCCACAACCCACACCCACGAAAACACTGCGATAAAACCCGCAAAAACCCGAAAAAACTCCCCCAAATTCACAATTTTTGACCGTTAATCATAAAATCTTTTACTAAAATCATGTTGAGAAAGATGCTATCAAGGAATTACTCAAGAAAAACGGTAAATTTCTACACCTAAACACCATTTAATCCGAAAATTAGTGTTCTTGAGCAATTTTTTCCCCAATTTGATTTTGATGTTTTTTAGTGTAATTATGCTTAAATTGTTTATGTATTATGCTTGTATAACCTAGATTGATGCTATTTAACATGATTAGAAGCCTTAAACTTCAAATTTTGAGTAATCTAGGGTTTGTGTTCTTGAGCAATTTGGGGCTTTTTGATATAAACAGGTTATGGCCGATTTTTGTCATGAATTGTTGCTAAATTAAGTAGTGTAACATGTTTAGATAGTTAAATGATCCAAACTTTGAGCCTAAACATGATTTTAAGAATTAAAGTGGACTTTTTCAAGTCTAAAATTCATGAACTTGATTTTTGAAAGATAATGCCATTTGAAACTTGTTTAATTGCTAGTAATGATTATTTTGACATGTTATTTGAGTTGAATGCTTATGAACTTGGCGAACATTTTCGTATATGCTTATTTGAAAAAGTGTAGATTTGATGAAAATATGAAAATGAGCTTAAGTTTGATATAAATTGATCATGTCATTGTAATTATTTTGATTGATGATTTTGCTGACATTAATGCATATTTGGATGCACAAAAATTGTGTTTGATGTGTTTTGCAGACTGAAAGGGGTGAATCTTCATCCCAAGCTCGCAATGCTCCTGCTGAGAATGCGAAACAACAGGAGGTGGATAACTACTACAAACAAGATATACCTCATCCAGTCATGACATTTTCTGATATGCACTTGGAAGATTTGCACCCGAACCTGAGATTTGACAGACTTTGGATAGATTATCCAAAATACCAAAGGGGTTTGCATACTCTTCATTCTAAAGTTGTTGAGGTACCTAGGGTCATAGAATGGGGACCATTAGAAGCTGTAGAATTGGCCGGGCCAATTAGGGAATTACTTGCACAGAGGTATGGTAATTCTACTTTTAACGACTGGGTACATTTATTCACCATGCGTAGACCTGTATATAAAGTATGGTGTGAAGAATTGTTGTGTAGTATAGAATTAAATGATCGGGTAGCTAGTTTAACCGATCGATCTTTTATTAGATTTTTGTTAGGAGGTTCGATGCGCCACATGTCTTTACTAGACATGGCTCAGGCTTTACGTATATATACGCCTGAGGAGTTAGCATCTGCCGATTGTAGAGGGTTGATACTAAATGGTAGAAAGATAGATGAAAATTTTGATACACATGGTGTATGGAGTCAAATGACAAGCCATCACCGATTCAAAGGGGGAAATTACTCTTATTTGGATATAGATAGAGCTGAATTAAGAGTAATTCATAGGTTTTTAGCTAATTCGATTACACAAAGAGGTAAGAACAAGGAAAAGGTAAATGAACAGGATTTGTTTTACCATATGTGTATTCGAGACCCACAAAGCGCTGTAAGTATACCTTATTGTGTGGTTTATTATTTATCAGCTATGGTTAGGGGGATGAGACCGCATAGCATAATAGGAGGTGGTATATTTATTACTTTGATTGCTGAATATCTCGGTGTGGATATAAGTCGGGGGGATTATTAGTCGAAGAACCAGAACCCCGCGATACAATAGGTTTAAATGTATACCATGGTGCGAAAGTTTTGAAGAGGCGAAATAACGCCGCAGTACAATACCATGGTAGACATCCACAGGTTGAGAGAAACCAACAGCAAGGTAATGTAGGAGAGGGAAATGAAATGCAAGAAATGCAAAGGTTTATAGCTTCACAGGAGTACGAAAATGCTAGACATAGAGCATTTGAAGATTGGCAAGTTCATCAAAACCAAATCATAGCTTATTGCCAACATATAGGTAGAAACTATATTCCTACTCCATCGCCATATTCCCTCCCTGGTCTATAGAGATTCAACCACCGTATCCTACGTATAACCCAGCCGAAGCATTTTATAGCACCTATGGTTATGCATGGAACCCCTTCTGGTATCAGTATCATCCCTAGTCTACTTAGTTTTTTTTTTTATTTTATTATTTGAAATGTTGATACATTTAATACTTATGTTGGATTTGTAATAGTTTTATTATTTTCTAAATTTTATTATTAGATTTTAATAATTTTTGAATGTGGGGTAATATACCAAACTTCAAAAATATGTATATATGTTTGCAGTTTATCTTATGTACACAACAGGGTAAAACAACGCATTTTCAAAGACTGGCATTAAGTTCAGCAAAAGCAACTAATTTTGACGACAAGATGCAAAATATATGTGAAATAACAACAAGACGGAATGAACAAATGATGTGCACCATTTATCATTCAGCAAACAAACGCCAATATATTTGGAAACTTTGGTAAAATTTAATCATTTTCACACAAATCACCCTCAATAATTTAAATTGTTACTGATTTCTTGCAAATGAGGGCATTGCAAGATCTTAAGTGTGGGAAGGGGTTAAATTCTTTCGGATTTTTAAAATTTTTATCTTAAACACTTGGTTACCATTAAAAAAAAAATACTAGTAAAGTAGTAGTTGTATTAGAATCTAGTGCTCTCTGATAATAAAGAACAGCCCTAGTCTTATATACTGACTACCCAATTCTAGTAAAAATTTTCAAAATTTTCAATTAAATGAACTCAAAATCATGTTTATACATATTTATGAATGATAAAACTAGGTTTTAACACCGAAATTATTGTTACCTCGGAAAGGACATAAATTGAGAAACAAACCAAAATGTTAAAATTCATTTAAAATGGAATAGAGGACAATAAAAAGGAAAATAAAAGCCAAGTGTGGGAAAATTCTCCAAGTTATTCAAAACATATGTCACATATTTTTGTACAAATAATTGAAAATACTTTTGCTTTGGACTAAACTAAACTGTTTTACCCGATGAAAGAAAAGAAGAGATGGATCTACACGATGAATCAATTCCATCATTAAAAGGAAGTAAAGTCTTCCGAAAAAGAAACGCGCTTCTTGATTTAGGTCAGGAAGTTGTCGTCCAGACCAACTGTAGGTTGACGAAAAACCTAGAAAAGTCATCACTAAAATCAGCAGGAAATCCACGGACCTCAGCATTAAACAGGGTCGCCAAGTGGTCAGATTTATCCTAACCATGAGAATGATTTATCTCGTACAATGGGGGGCACCATGCAAATTAGCTGGATAAGACTAATGAATCAGATCCCCAGAAAGGATAATCTCCTTAAAAGATCAAAAATCAGCTTTTAAGCCTGATATTACTCAATCCTTGAGATTGACCTTAAAGATTGAGAATTACAAACTCATGGAATTCAATGATATCTAAACTCGAGCCTGAACGAGAAAATATTTTGATCAAAATTACAAACCGATTTGTTTTCTAAAAACCCATTTTCAATGCGTTTATTACCATTGAACGTAAAATCCTAGGAATTCACCTGGAATTCATTAGGTCACCTGAACCAAATCGGGTGTCAACCGTAAGAACGGTGGTTGCATAGTGGTCAAAGACAGGACCTTGTGCCAAACCTACAAATTATAAGGGTGAGCTTTACTATTGCTCCTACCAAGGATAGGAATTGCGTCTGACACGTTATAGACCATAATTAAAAGCATGTCAGGGGACATTGCCTTAACAGTTGCTTGTTCAACGCTTTCCTTTACAACCGGACGATAGTTTACCTAAAGGTAATATACGGGACAAGTAAACTGGACGTGTTGCTTTCCAAATACAAGGTTAGCAAGTGGGTGACACAAAACCATAAGTTTTGAGCTAAAATTTTCAAATCTGAAACCCACCAAACCCACAAAAATATTTTGCAAACACCGGTGAAGGGTTATTCCAGAAAACTTATCTAGGGTAAAAACTAGATTTAATTTTCAAAAGATCAAATGTTTTCATAAAGATCCAATTTCCTTAATGGATCTAAATTTTTATAGTCATGTGGGACTGTAAACCATATCGTTACTACCATTGTTTATACCGCCGTATAGAAATCACTGATGTACAAAGTGTGAAGAATAAAGAAGTGATTCTAGTATTTCAAGACTATATTGCTTGAGGACAAGCAACGCTCAAGTGTGGGAATATTTGATAATGTTAAAAACGAACATATATTTCATAGCATTATTCCTCAAGAAAGACAAGCTTTTAGTTGCAATTGCTCTATTTACAAGTGATATTCGTTTAAATAATAAAAGGTGAAGACAAAAGACAGATTCGATGAATTGAAGACGCAAAGGTCCAAAAAGCTCAAAAGTACAAAATACAATCAAAGAGGTTCCAATTATTGATAAGAAACGTCTCGAAATTACAAGAGTACAAGATTCAAAACGCAAAGTACAAGATATTAAATTATACGCAAGGACGTTCAAAAATCCGGAACCGGGACCAGAGTCAACTCTCAACGCTCGACGCAACGGACTAAAAATTACAAGTTAACTATGTATATAAATATAATATAATATATAATTAATTATATTAATTATATATATATTATATTTATATAATAAACCGTCGGTAAACAAAGAGCCAAAATGGAGTGAGCTGTAATTACAAACTCCGCGACTCGCGGAGTTTGAAGAAGGAATGGGCCGCGAGTCGCGGAGCCCCAAAAACTGAAACTCCCTATAAAGCCCAACGAATTCTGATCATTTTTTCATCCAATATCCATCAATCTCTCTATCTATATACGTAATATTTATATTTATAATTTATATTTTAATTTTAATCCTAATAATAAGGGTATGTTAGCAAATGTTGTAAGGGTGTAAGTCGAAATTCTGTCCGTGTAACGCTACGCTATTTTTAATCATTGTAAGTTATGTTCAACCTTTTTAATTTAATGTCTCGTAGCTAAGTTATCATTATGCTTATTTAAATCCGAAGTAATCATGATGTTGGGCTAATTACTAAAATTGGGTAATTGGGCTTTGTACCATAATTGGGGTTTGGATAAAAGAACGACACTTGTGGAAATTAGACTATGGGTTATTAATGGGTTTTATATTAACTAAACAATACCTTGTTAATTTAATATACAAACTTATAATTCGACGTATTTATATATAACCACATACGCTTGACTGGGTACGGTGGGCGGGATATCTATAAATACCAATAATTATTCATTTTACCGGATACGGAACTGGATTAATACTTAATAGACTTGTTGAAACAGGGGTGAATTACATTCAAGGGTAATTGGTGTAATTGTTAACAAAGTAGTAAAACCTTGGTTTACACGCAGTCGATAACCTGGTGTATTCATTAAACAAAGTATTAAAACCTTGTTACAATTCGAATCTCCAATTAGTTGGAATATTTGACTTCGGGAATAAGAATAATTTGACGAAGGCTTTTGCTCTTTATATTTATGACTGATGGACTATTATGGACAAAATCCGTATGGACATATTAAATAATCCAGGACAAAGGACAATTAACCCATGGGCATAAAACTAAAATCAACACGTCAAACATCGTGATTACGGAAGTTTAAATAAGCATAATTCTTTTATTTCATATTTAATTTCCTTTATTTTATATTTAATTGCACTTCTAATTATCGCATTTTTATTGTTATTGTATTTAATTTCACTTTTAATTATCGTACTTTTTAATTATCGCAAGTTTATTTTATCGCACTTTTATTATTCGCAATTTCATTATCGTTATTTACTTTACACTTTAAATTAAGTCTTGTATTTATTTATTATTTTACATTTGGTTTTAACTGCGACTAAAGTTTTAAAATCGACAAACCGGTCATTAAATGGTAAAAACCCCCTTTATAACAATAATATTACTTATATATATATTTGTATTTTTATAAAAGTAAACTAATATAGCGTTAAGCTTTGTTTAAAGATTTTCCCTGTGGAACGAACCGGACTTACTAAAAACTACACTACTGTACGATTAGGTACACTGCCTATAAGTGTTGTAGCAAGGTTTAAGTATATCCATTCTCTAAATAAATAAATATCTTGTGTAAAATTGTATCGTATTTAATAGTATTTCCTGCTAAAAATTAATAGTATTTGATACCCCTTAGCTTTAACTATCAGAGCTATTAATCAAAGGAATCCAAACATCAATATCTGTAACGACCCGACAAAATCGTCATTGATGGCGCCATTAACTTAGGTCCCGTTACGTGGTCATAGTCCCTAAATGAGACGCGTTTGACCAAAATTATGTCGCATTCATTTGAAACGTATGACTTGCAAAGTTTTAAGTTACCAAACGGTTCGACAAAGAGTTTAAGTTTACAAAAGTTATAAAGTAAAAATAAAATGACTTGCGACATAATATAAGTTGAAAACCACGGTTGCTATAAATAGCGTAAGTATGTAAACAAAAATGCTTGAATCCAAAGGTTCTATCACTAGCGTATACATGTATGCTTGACCCCAAGCAAGTAATCAAAGTGTGCGAAAGCATGTATCAAGTAGCCAAGTATGAACCTGAGAAACATATTGAAACTAGCAACGAAAAATGTTGGTGAAATCATAGGTGTATTTGTAAAGTATGTTTTTGAACCACAAGATTTAGTATAGTTGATTATCCAAATCGTTTGCATTCCAAAGATGTTGTTTGTATGTCGAGCACCCAATTATCAAGGCTTTACTGAATGGTACCTCTGAATCATAGTGTTAGAACCTACACTATACACGATAAAATTACATTTCATCCGCTAACGGTAGCGAACCGTCCGAATGAGGGTTCGTCAAACCCGTACGACCACACAACATAATTTCCGCTTACACCCTGCAAGTGTAACTAATGATAATTGAATTGAGGCTTTTTGTTCTAAATTGCACGTGGAATGTTTGTTTTCGTACTTGTGTTCAACGTATAAAAGTATAAAATGTATATGTTTCTCATCCCATGATTTAAAAGTATAAAAGTTGTTGAAAAGATGGGACTATGATCTCACCGTAGTTGCATGCCAAAGTACTTGTAATTAAACGTTGTGCAATGAAAGTTGCTTAGCCTTGACCTAAACAAATAAGTCGTATCAATTACCGGTCACGACATAAGGTCGGTCGAAATGTGTTCAATTAGTCCTATGGCTCGTTATGACTCGATTCTATAGCATGTGAATCACGTTGTCAAGTTTCATGCAAGATATAAGTATAAAAGCACGTTAGAACGATTGCATACGCATTTGGTTAAGTTTGACTAAAAGTCAAACTTGGTCAAAGTCAAAGTCAACGGGGTCAGGTCGGGGATCCGACAATTTTTCTTCAATTAGTAATCATATATGAACATGTTGGCCAAGTTTCATGTTAATCGGAGGTGCGTAGCATAGTTAGAATTAAACGGTAAACGACCAAGTTGGGCAGAAATTTGCAGTTCATTTGGACGGCGTCCAAAAGGTCTGGATGGTGTCCAGCAATGAAGGCTTGGACATCGTCCAAGGTGTGGGACGGTATCCCAATCAACTGACCTGGTGGGTTGCTGAAAATTTTCTAAGTGTCGAGCCAAACTTCAATCAAACACAATTTATGAACCGAAAACACTTAAGACACGTATCTAATATCGTTGAAAAGGTATTTTGACGAGGATTAAAACTAAACACATATCATCAACCAATTACATCATTTAAAATGACCAAATCCTCGTCGAATGATCGTTAAAAGTTCATCACTAAAGTTTCAAGTTCGTAAAACGTATTTCATGATTCGGGAATCCAATTTGCGCATACGATATGCCGTTTCGAAGGTAATTAAACATACAATACAACTAAACACTTACAAATAACGTATCATAGCATTCCATGCATCAAAAGTTATTTTTAAAATCTATCAAACCCTAACCAAGAATCACAAAATCAATAATCATGTTAATGCAAGGTTTTCATGTCATCCAACATACCAAAACGAAGCTAACAATGCTAGTAACACTTTTAACACACGAGGTTTAACATCTAAACACATTTCATCATCCAAAATCAAAGATTTAACTAACCCATTTCAAGTGTTCATGCTAGTTACACCAAATAACAAGATCGAGCATACAAATTACATACACGACATCACAATGAGCCATAGACACCAACTAACACCATTTCAAGTCAAAAACACTAAGAACATGAAATCTAGAGTTTTAAAAAAGTTATCCAAACGAGATGAAATTAGTATCAAGTTGTAGAGGAAGATGCAAGGATTCCAAATATGCAATTTGTTTTGATGTTAGCTTCTTGATTTGGATTTAGATGATGAATTAAAGATTTGGGTGAAATGGGTGTTCTTGCAACTAGAGAGAAAAGAGAGAAAGAGAGAAAGATGGGTGAATGGAATGAGTGGTGGTGGTGGTGGGTTGACTAGCTGACCTAGTCAACTAGTTTGCCCACTTGGCAAGTTTAGTCCCTCGAGTTTAAAAGCGGGTGCGTGAATTAACCGAACGAAATATTTTAAATATGCTAGAGTAACGAGAGATGTTACAATTAAATAACAGAAAAATATTAAAACGCTAGTCAACGGACGATACAAATTTAGATAACGAAGGTATTATCTTAAAAAAAAGACGGCGTTAAAATAAATTAACGGAAAAATGCGGGAAGTTACATTACCCACACCTTAAAAGAAATTTCATCCCGAAATTTAGTTGGAAGTAATAGTTGTTGTTTCTCCCTCGAGATCTTGCGTTGCCAGTTCTACGAATGGGTGAAGGTACTTCCTTGGGCATTCCAACAAACTTTTACGGTCGGGATTTTACGTTATTTTAAAGTTTGGATTCACGATTCATAGTTCCCCTAGGAAGTGATGGTTGTCGTCGATAGTAAGCTCATAAAAAAGGATAACAAGTTATTGTTTCGCAAGACACATCTTTAAGTTTGATACACAGAATGTAGGATGAACATAATTTGTTTGAGTTGGGAGTTCGAAACGGTAAGCAACGGGTCCAATACGCCCCCAGGATTTAAAAGGATCAAAGTATCACGGATTTAGCGTTCTATGTTTTCCGAAATGGATTACACCTTTCCGAGGTGCGATTTTTTTTTTAACATTTTGCGGCTACCCACTTGGAATTCGAAAGGTTTACGTCTAACATCGGCATAGCTCCTTTGGCGACTACGGGCCATCTTGAGCCTCTCTTGGGTTTGAACGATCTTAACGGTTATTTCATGAATGAGTTCGGGTCCGGTGGTTTGCTTGTCACCTACTTCGGTCCAACGAATAGGAGAACGACATTGAGGCCATATAAAGTTTCGAAAGGCGTGGCATTAAGACTCAAATGATAGCTATCGTTGTATGAGGAATCAATTAAAGGCAACAATACATGTTCGTGATATGTTTTCCAAGGTTTGAATCGTATGTTTGCTTGGTCCGTTGGTTTGTGGATGATACGCGGTACTCATATTTTAAACGTGTTCGCAAGGCTTCTTGTAAGGCACCCCGAAATCTAGAAGTGAAACAAGCATCTCGATCCAAAACAAATGACAATGGCACACCGTGTTGAGATAGCATTCCTATAATGTATAGTTGTACAAGTTTTTCCCATCTTGTCGATTTCTGAAAAACGTTTGTTAGGACTATTCACCCTCGTGGCGAATACTAGTATAATGTGAAGAGTCTCTCTCTCCATTGAGAATTTAGATAAAGGCTTTCCTTACACGGAAGTACGAGTGTAATGCGAGGGAAGTTTCCGCCTCGATGTGAGCATATCAAGCGTTTCGTAGTTCGTCGATAAAAGTGTGCGAAGACGAGATAGTATACACGAGTAACATATGTTTTGAAGTTGAAAGAATTGGTCATTCGTTCAAGAGCATAAATAGTATTTGGAAATATCAAGATGTGTCCCTGGTATGGTTGTTATCAATATTCTCGAAGTTTTCGGATGGCAACAAGGAAAAATAAAGTCATGTACATGGCACATGATGGTGATTAGGTTGATCAAGTCCAATCACCATCACGAGTCATTAGAACTTTGGTATGACTTACCATAATATAACTACGTTGATTGAGTGTCGTTATATTACGCTAACTCATACCTTCATTCCCACATCACTCCATAGAATCAAGTTCGTGTGATCGTAAAGTTTTAAAATGAACAAAGTGTAACGACGTCTTTAACGTGACTCGTATTGAATCGAAAGAATTAGTACAACTCTTGAAGAAGCGTTTCCCGAGAGAAGTGTATAAACGATTGTTCACGTCAATGCGGTTCAAGTCAAACAATAATGTCTTTAGGTACGAAAGGAGTAACGAATTATGATAACGAGTAGTACCCAACCGTAGTGATAAGTAGTGACGACGATACTCACCTATAGTAGTGGTGGTAGTAACAAGAAGTAGTAGATAGTGAAGAACATCGGTGCAACATCGGTAGTGGTTAATGATTGCCATAGTGGTGGAAACTTTACAGCACTTGTGGATAGTAAGCTGGGACGGTGGTGAATAACAACCTGGGAGACAAAGTTCCCGATCTAGTGTAACTGATGATGTCGTCGTCATCCTTACGTGTATGAATCTCGAATTTACGTATGTTACCAGAAAGTGACAGAGTACGAGTTAGCATGAGGAAAATTTGATACCATTACGAAGTTCACCTAAGAAGATTTAAGTATATATGCACAAGTAGTCAAGTAAGTGCTATTTATAGTAAATGTATGTCAGAATGCAATGGTAACTATCCGGTTGTAGTCTAAATTCACTAATGCGTCCTAACGACTCTGTCAGACACACTAATGCACATCCTAGATCCCTACAACCAACGCTCTGATACCATCTGTAACGACCCGAAAAAATCCTCATTGACGGCGCCATTAACTTAGGTCCCGTTACGTGGTCATAGTCCCTAAATGAGACGCATTTGACCAAAATTATGTCGCATTCATTTGAAACGTATGACTTGCAAAGTTTTAAGTTACCAAACGGTTCGACAAAGAGTTTAAGTTTACAAAAGTTATAAAGTATAAATGAAATGACATGCGACATAATATAAGTTGAAAACCACGGTTGCTATAAATAGCGTAAGTATATGTAAACAAAAATGCTTGAATCCAAAGGTGCTATCACTAGCGTATGTGATGTGTGCGAGATGGTATATGAAATAGTATTAATTTTTACAAGGAAATACTATTAAATACGATACAATTTTACACAAGATATTTATTTATTTATAGAATGGATATACCTAAGCCTTGCAACAACACTTATAGGCAGTGTACCTAATCCTACAGTAGTGTAGTTTTTAGTAAGTCCGGTTCGTCTACAGGGAACTCGCCAAGTTTAACGCTATATTTTTTAAAATTATATTTGTAAATAAATATATATATTGCAATTATTATTATAAAATGGGGTTTTTACCTTTTAATGACCGGTTTGTCGATTTTAAAACTTTTGTCGCAGTTAAAACCTAATGTAAAATATTAAAAATAAATATAACTTAATTTAAAGCGCAAAGTAAATAACGATAATGAAATTGCGATAAATAAAAGTGCGATAAAATAAAATTGCGATAATTAAAGAGTACGATAATTAAAAGTGCAATTAAATATAATGACAAAAAATAAAAGTGCGATAATTAAAAGTGCAATTAAATAAAATGACAATAAATAAAAGTGCGATAATTAAAAGTGCAATTAAATATGAAATATATAAATTATGCTTATTTAAACTTCCGTAATCATGATGTTTGACGTGTTGATTTTAGTTTTATTACCATGGATTAATTGTCCTTTGTCCTGGATTATTCGATATGTCCATACGGATTTGTCCATAATAGTCCATCAGTCATAATCATAAAGTGCGAAAGTCTTCGTCAAATTATTCTTATTCCCGAAGTCAAATATTCCAACTAATTGGGGATTCGAATTGTAACAAGGTCTTAATACTTTGTTTAATGAATACACCAGGTTATCGACTGCGTGTAGTCCAAGGTTTTACTACTTTGTTAACAATTACACCAATTACCCTTGAATGTAATCCACCCCTGTTTCAACAAGTCTATTAACTATTAATCCAGTTTCGTGTCCGGTAAAATGAACAATTATTGGTATTTAGAGATATCCTGTAATGACCCGGAAATTTTCGATCAAATTTAAACTTTAATCTTTATATGTTTCCGATACGATAAGCAAAAATCTGTAATGTTGAGTCTCGAAAGTTTTGAAACTGTGTTCATATAATCATTTACCCTTTGACCATCTTCGACGATTCACGAACAATTGTGTGTAAATAAATAAGTATATAAATATATATATATATATATGTAAATATAAATATAAGTGTTAATTAATATAATATTATTTAATCATTCGAATTAAGTATGTAGAGTGATATACAGAATAATTAATGTATTATTAATATATATATATATATATATATATATATATAAATATATATAAATAAATTCTATACACAATTAATATAATATGTGTGTTGTAATATGTATATAAAATATATATATATATATATATATATATATATATATATATATATATATATATATATATATATATATACATATAAACATAAAATATTTAAATATGTAATTTCATAGAATAAGTGCTACATAAGTAATGCAGAGTAAAGTCAATACATTATTTGAAATTACAAGTTAAAATATAAATAATATATCAATATTATTATTATTACTTTCATTATTATTACTAATGTCAATGTTAATAATGAAATTAATATCTGTATTATTATTATTAAAAGTTGTTACACGTAACTTAATACTTTATTATTATTAGTACTGTTATGATTATTATTTGCCTTAATGTTAATTAACAATATTATTAGTATTACTAGTATGCTATTATTGTTAATAATTGTATTATTTTAGTATTAACATTTCGATGCTATTATTAACTTTACTATGAACATTATCAGTATTATCATGATTTGATATCATTATTAATAAAATTATTATTAATACAAACGGTATTACTATTAAATTACTTAATGATTAGTTATTAGAAATATTGATATTATTATCACTATTATCTTTATTGTTATCATTGTTAATATCATTACTAAAATAACTAATAGTGAAAATATAATTTATTGTGATTAATACCAGTTTTATCAATATTATTAAAAATTACAAGTTATTATTATTGTTACTAGAAAATAACACACTTTAATTATTATTATCATTAAGAATATTATTAGTATCGTTTTTATGATTAGTATTAATATTATAACTATTACTACTATTATTATTAATATTATTGTTATTATTATTAGTATTTTGATTAATATTAATACAATTATAATTATTAATTATTAATTATGAATATTATTTATATAAAGTCATATATCACATAAATATATGAATTTGGAATCATATTCTGTTTCAAATCACTTTCTCTAATTTGTTTCCTTCCTCTGATCTTTATTCACGTCTAATTCAAGCTACAATTCAAGACAAAATTAGTTGAATGTCTTGATCAACCTTTTATTTTATTTTTTAACTTCTTCTTCTGATTAATTGATTTCTGTCTGAGTTAATTGCTATATAATCTGACTAGACTCAGTGTTAATGAACACCCATCGACTACTGTATTAACTAACAACCACAATTTTTTTTAAAGAGTCTATGTTATCAAATTAAATCAAATATTGAAGAACACTTTGTAAACTGCTCTGCTCGTGTAACTTTTTACTCCAAAATCGATTTTTAAAGAAACTTAAAAATCTATTAATGCAGGATTGTTTGGAATTGTCTATTCAAACTGTCCGTCAATTATCAAAACCCAATTCTTCCTATCGAATTAGAATTTGGTAGTCAAAATTTCGGTTTTAAAAAGTCAAACTAGTTTCATGGATCAAATTCGGGATAGCTGTTTCAATTCAGGTAAAATTGATGATTCATTATGTTTGTATACATGATTTTAAAACTAGTTCATGTAGAAACCTTTGTTTAAAACGTTACTTAAATCAAAAATCAAAATTTTTTTTTTAATTGAAGCAGCGACGAGCAGCAGAACATGGATTTTTATTTTTTATATATTTTTTTTAAACTGTTAATCACAAGTGAGTGTTTATTTATTGGATGTCAAGTTTTGAATCGAATTGTGGTTTCACGATTGTGTTTTGGTTTGATTTGGATTCATGTGAGATTTATTGAAGAAGAAGTATAGGAGACAGGAACCAATAGAGTTATAAACATTTCTGGGGTATATAATTCAGAAAAGGAAAACAGATCAGATGGTTAAGTGATGTGTTGGTTAGTGTGAGGTCTCGTGTTCAATCCCCACGTCTGGCGTTTTATTTTTTTTTGAAAATGAAGGGAAGAAGGAGCTGCAACAATTACGAGTTATAAAAAAAAAAATAAGTAATATATTAATATAGATAAAAAGAAATAGCTGAATGGTTTAGGGTGCTGTTGGGTTAACGGGTGGTCTCGGGTTCGAGCCTCATCTTGAGCAATTCTTTTTATGAAGCCTTTAAAAATGGTATATATTTTTATTTCTTTTTCATTATAATTATTATTATTATGATTATTATTATTATTATAATTGTTATTATTGTTATTATAATTATAATTAGTATAACTATTATTATTATTAGCATTATTATAAATCTTATAAGTATCATTAATGTATTTATTATTATTAAAAATTATCACTTAAGTATGATTATAAATATTAACATTAATAATAAAAAGATTGTTATTATTATTATTATTATGATCATTAAGTATTATATATTTTTATCAAAGGTATTATTCTCATTATTATTTTTATCAAACTTTTCGTTCCATTTAAAAACTACAATTATTATCATTAAGATTAGTAATAACACTTAACCTTTTTTTTTTGTTAAAGATATTAGAAAATTTAGAAGAATGTTATGAGATAAAAATACTATCGTTATCAATAAAATTCTGTTATTGTTATAAGTATCAGTATTAACAATATTATTATTATTAACAAAGTTATTATTATTATTAGTAAAGCATTATTATCATCAAAAACTATCTTTTCAAATAGATAAATATTTTATACATAAATATACTTATTACATATACTATAATTATAATAAAATTTCATATAATTATATATATCCAATTTATTAAGATTATTTATATAAATACTTACAAAAGACAAACTATCGATTTTAAATGTAACACTAAACAATTATATATATAAATATGGACGTATTAATATAACTATACAAATATTAAATTAAATTGAATATATACACAAATCAACTATACATAATATATAAATTAGAATATAATAAAGATATTTATTCAATTACTATTATATATATTAATGAATATACAAATGATATAGGTTCGTGAATCCGAGGCCGACCCTCTACTTGTTCAATGTCGTCATATGTATTTTTACTACAAAATACAGTATTGTGAGTTTCATTATTCCCTTTTTATATATTTTTGAGACTGAGAATACATGCGCAACTTTTATAAATGTTTTACAAAATAGACACAAGTAATCAAAACTACATTATATGGTTGAATTATCAAAATCGAATATGCCCCTTTTTATTAAGTCTGGTAATCTAAGAATTAGGAAATAGACACCCTAATTGACGCGAACTCTAAAGATAGATCTATCGGGACCAACAAGCCCCATCCAAAGTACCGGATGCTTTACTACTTCGAAATTTATATCATGTCCGAAGGAGGATCCCGGAATGACGGGGATATTCTTATATGCATATTGTGAATATCGGTTACCAGGTGTTCAGTCCATATGAATGATATTTTTGTCTCTATGCATGGGACGTATATTTGTGAGAACTGAAAATGAAATCTTGTGGTCTATTAAAATGATGGAAATGATTATTTATGCTAAACTAATGAACTCACCAACCTTTTTGGTTGACACTTGAAAGCAAGTTTATTCTCAGGTACGAAAGAAATATTCCGCTGTGCTTTTGCTCATTTTAGAGATATTACTTGGAGTCATTTCATGACATATTTCAAAAGACGTTGCATTCGAGTAGTTGAGTTCATCAAGATTATTACTAAGTCAATTATAGTTGGATATGTTAGGGTATGGAATGCATGCCGTCAACTTTTGGTGTAATAAAGTTTGTCTTTTAAAAACAAATGCAATGTTTGCAAAAATGTATCATATAGAGGTCAAGTACCTCGCGATGTAATCAACTGTTGTGAATCGTTTATAATCGATATGGGCTTCATCCGGATGGATTAGGACGGGTCTTTAGAGTTGGTATCAGAGCGGTGGTCTTAGTGAACCGGTGTGTCTTAGGATGCATTAGTGAGTCTGGACTTTGACCGTGTCTGCATGTCAAAAGTTTTGCTTATCATTTTGTGTCGAAAATTTCCTGTTTATCATTCTTAGAGAATCACTTGTTTATCATCCTTAGTCTAGACACATCTTATTGCATTAATTGCATGATTAGTGTATAGACAAAAATTTATATCTTAGCATATCTGCTAATTCATATCTTAGCGTACCTGTTATTGTTACCGATGCCTGACAGCTTCCGTAGATTCCTCCGTAACTTATGGGATTTTAGTATTATATATGCATATGTAAATTATGTACTGCAGGGTACTAATCTATATCCTATAATCTATTTCTTATCGAAAATCCTTCATCTGATAGTACAGGATGAATCCCTAAACCAGTTTGAGTCCCTCAAATTCCGATAACTATTCCGATAGTTATTCCGACAGCTATTCCGACATAGATGTTCACCTAAGCTCCGAAAACAGCGTCATGGGCATGAATCAACCAACCAGCCATTATCAATTCATCCGATGGGTTCGTAGTTGACTTAATTAATGGAAACGCGCAGAAGGCAATCCCTTCCACCAACCGAATTCACCTCTTGACAATGAACCTGAAGCGTTTACCGGCGAACCTGTTCGAGACACCATTTTCAGTCTCATTTCCAGGGTAACTTGACAAAATTATATTCTATCCACAATTCTGAACCTTATTCACCCGCTCATTCTGACCGACAATCATCCTGGAGTAATAAGTCAACAAACTTTGTGCTCGAATAATCAATTCAGAGAATATGGTGCAAAATGTACCAGCTTCAGCAATATCACCGGCACCAACAGTACAATCAATAACAGCACCAGTACCATCAACAATCCATGCTTCAATATCATCATCTGTACTTTGAGTATGATCTTCGTTCGACATGTCGAAAATGTAATCTCTAAAGTTTTAAAGATTATTTATTCTAGTTCCAACCGAAAAGCAAATGAGTTTAATATTATATTAACTCATTAAATCCATGAATACATCTGAAGAAAATATATATGTATATATGTTTTCATAAAGATTGTAATTAAAAATCCTCTTGTACAAACTGTTAATGGTGAAAATATTTTAACGGGTAGGTAATACCCGAGGAATATTTAAATTTCACATTAATAAGTTACATTGTACGTTCTTCGAATCTGTTTCAACAGTCATATACTATCCTACTTACATCCACCGATATACAAATCCGTTCACCACAGAATAACCATATTCATCCAATTACATATTTGGATTTCGACCTATCAGAATCCATCAAGTGACATAACGAAGAAATAATGGACACAATAAAAATTGATTAGAAACGGATTAATTAACAATATGAAATTCTATTAAGAATCCACGCTAATAAAATCCTAGCTAACTGTTCCTAGCTAACTGTTAATTTCGTATTACCATTTAATTATCGCAGTTTATTTATCGCAATTTACATTCTCGCAATTTTATTTATCGTCATTTAATTTCTGTTATTTACTTTACGCACTTTATTTATCGTCATTTAATTTCTGTTATTTATTTTACGCACTTTAAATATCGGGACACGTATACAAGTTTTTGACATATCATATCGACGCATCTATATATGTTATTTGGAATCACCATAGACACTCTATATGCAGTAATGATCGAGTTCACTATACAGGGTTGAGGTTGATTCTCAAATAATATATATACTTTGAGTTGTGATCGAGTCTGAGACATGTACATGGGTCACGATATTTAGTAATTAATTCGAATATTATATATTAAACTATATATGAATTATTTGACTGTCAACTGTGGACTATCGACTGTGGACTAATAAGATCAGACAATTAAAAATGAAATAAAATATTGATTATAACATATGAAACTAAAACAAATTCTTCAAGTTTGCCACTTGAATTCATCTTAAACTTCATTTGTATCTCGACGATTACAATCTGCGTTCAAATCTTTCATGATTCTTGAAACCTCTCAATTAAGAAACAACTGAGAAGATGAACCAACCGCACTTCATCTATGGAAGAAAAGATTGACGCATATGGTTATACACCTGAAAACACTCGGAACCTGAGTAAACGTTAAACACATATTTGTGTTAACTCTTTTTGGCATTGTTATTACCGAAAATAACTTTGCAATTCCTTTTCAAAATTAGTCAATTTTGTCACAGCTTCAGCAAGTCAACTTCGACTTTTCATTCGAAACAACCTTATTATAACCTTGATATATATGCGTGCTCTTTTATTGTTACCGGGGAACCCTTTTATATTCCACCACATCACCAGCAGACGTACCAGCAACCTCGTTGCTTCTTGGCTTAAATCTCTCTGATAAATCGTTATATTTATTCATTGAAACCCTATCATATACTCATCCGCATCTTGTAACGAGAACTGTCATACCAATTACCGGAAATCAGCAATCAGTACTTTGAAAACTCACAGCATATCTACATCAACAGTTATATGTATAACATTTATCTTTTAGAATTATGATCTTTCATTCTGAAATTCTGAAAAACACTCAGTTTATAAATCAATACTCTGAATGTTGAAAAAGCTGAATGAAGCAGCAGAAATTGTAGACAACCGTAAATGACCTTAATCATCGGAGGTTTGATGATAAAGAATAGTATGTTAGAAAAGCTCAGAAAAGTTGGAACTGGAAAACGGATTGAGCTAACTACGAAGGAGACCAAGGACAAATACAAGGACCATACCCTATATTCAAAGAATCCAGGTAATTCTGGATCCGATGAAACCTTCAACGAATATCTTGCCCCGTACTCGTGTTAAAATCTTGCGAAAAATCTTTCTTCATCAACCATCGAACTTGGAAATTTCAAAATATCATCATCAATATCTTCGATATTTCTGAGGACATTTTCATAAATATTCTCGTTCGAAATTATATACCTCTTCGTGCTTCCTGTGTATCATTATATTGGAAACATTCAATAGAAAATTTAGTACCGAAAAGCAGATTATGCGAAACTATGAAGAAAGCCGTGGACAAATCACAAAGAATAAGCTTGACTTCAAAAAAAAAAAAATCCAAATGATTCAATGTCTGCTAAAGTCTTTAGTGAATATCTTGCTCCTTACTCTAAACCCTTGTAGATAATAGTTTCTATCATCCTCTGATCTTAGATATTCCGAGATATTATCGTATCTTTCATTGTAAATATCCTCCATATTTCTGGAGATATTTTTATAACTATTATTATCTGAAATCATTAATCTCTTCGTGCTATCAATGTTACATAATATAGAAACTATTAGTTTCTATATTCTGTAAATTTTCGAGCTTAAAATATGAATGTTATTGAAGTAATGTTGGGAACTGATGCATGAGTTAGTATAATATAATGACACTTGATCAACGTGATTATATTACAGTAAGTCATGTTGAGTTTCTAAATGGAACGTGATGATTCACAGATCATAACGTCATCATGTTCCATGTTACATAACTCTTTCATCCTACTTAACTCCGGAACAAATCAAGAAAATGTATTCTTGATGGTTCTATCTTCCGTGATGTTGATAAATTTGAAAATCAAATCGTGCTATCACGTTCCTTCCTGATTAGAACATTATAATCATTCGAGACTCTATATCTACAAATTCTGGACCATTAATCGCTTGACTTGAAGTCAGGAAGAGAAAATAAAAGCATAGGGCTTTGAAATATAAGGGAGGATATAAAGCCCGATAACAACACATAAATTACAAACCGTGTATATCAAGGTTTATCGCAACATAAAGACACAGGAGAATTATAAGTACTATAACCCCAAGGGCAAAGTAGAAGTAAGCAGATTCCTCTGGTGGAAGTTAGAAAAGAAGAATAATTGTTGCGATAGTAAGAATGAGGACAAGGATCAGAACCGGATTAAGAATTATTATAATCTTTTGGATATATGAACTGAAAAAGAAGGCATAGAAGTGGTGGAAACTAATGGAACGGAAAAGGTAAATTTATAATGGAAATATCAGACAGAGTAATCGAGGCAGATCACCGTATTTAATTATAGAGATCCTAATTTCCTTATTCACCGAAGAATCAAATCTTTTAGATTTCGAAGCTTTTCTTTAAATCCCTTAAATTCCGGAATTCAATCAAGACGACGTCAAAAGTTAAGACAAACTTTATTTTCTAAATTCAACCCTGACTCTGTCAAAAGTTAAGATGAATCTTTACTTTCCTATTTCACTATTTGGTGATAGCTTCATTCGTTCCCTTCGAATAATCGAATTATTTTTATCCATATTACTTAATGATGATAAAACTCAATTTATCAACTAATATTCTTCAGGAAAACATTTTTGGTTGTAGCCATGATGACCTCACTCAAATTTCGGGACGAAATTTATTTAACAGGTAGGTACTGTAATGACCAGGAAATTTCCGATTAAATTTAAACTTTAATCTTTATATGTTTTCGATACGATAAGAAAAAATCTGTAATGTTGAGTCTCGAAAGTTTTGAAACTGTGTTCATATAATCATTTACCCTTTGACCATCTTCGACGATTCACAAACAATTGTGTGTAAATAAATAAGTATATAAATATATATATATGTAAATATAAATATAAGTGTTAATTAATATATTATTATTTAATCTTTCAAATTAAGTATGTAGAGTGATATACAGAATAATTAATGTATTATTAAATTATATTTATATATATATATATATATATATATAAATAAATTCTATACACAATTAATATAATATGTGTGTTGTAATATGCATATAAAATATATATATATATATACATATAAACATAAAATATTTAAATATGTAATTTCATAGAATAAGTGCTACATAAGTAATGCAGAGTAAAGTCGATACATTATTTGAAATTACAAGTTAAAATATAAATAATATATCAATATTATTATTATTACTTTCATTATTATTACTAATGTCAATGTTAATAATGAAATTAATATCTGTATTATTATTATTAAAAGTTGTTACACGTAACTTAATACTTTATTATTATTAGTACTGTTATGATTATTATTTGCCTTAATGTTAATTAACAATATTATTAGTATTACTAGTATTCTATTATTGTTAATAATTGTATTATTTTAGTATTAACATTTCGATGCTATTATTAACTTTACTATGAACATTATCAGTATTATCATGATTTGATATCATTATTAATAAAATTATTATTAATACAAACGGTATTACTATTAAATTACTTAATGATTAGTTATTAGAAATATTGATATTATTATCACTATTATCTTTATTGTTATCATTGTTAATATCATTACTAAAATAACTAATAGTGAAATATAATTTATTGTGATTAATACCAGTTTTATCAATATTATTAAAAATTACAAGTTATTATTATTGTTACTAGAAAATAACACACTTTAATTATTATTATCATTAAGAATATTATTAGTATCGTTTTTATGATTAGTATTAATATAATAACTATTACTACTATTATTATTAATATTATTGTTATTATTAGTATTTTGATTAATATTAATACAATTATAATTATTAATTATTAATTATGAATATTATTTATATAAAGTCATATATCACATAAATATATGAATTTGAAATCATATTCTGTTTCAAATCACTTTCTCTAATTTGTTTCCTTCCTCTGATCTTTATTCACGTCTAATTCAAGCTACAATTCAAGACAAAATTAGTTGAATGTCTTGATCAACTTTTTTTTTTTAACTTCTTCTTCTGATTAGTTGATTTCTGTCTGAGTTAATTGCTATATAATCTGACTAGACTCAGTGTTAATGAACACCCATCGACTACTGTATTAACTAACAACCACAAATTTTTTTTAAAGAGTCTATGTTATCAAATTAAATCAAATATTGAAGAACACTTTGTAAACTGCTCTGCTCGTGTAACTTTTTACTCCAAAATCGATTTTTAAAGAAACTTAAAAATCTATTAATGCAGGATTGTTTGGAATTGTCTATTCAAACTGTCTGTCAATTATCAAAACCCAATTCTTCCTATCGAATTAGAATTTGGTAGTCAAAATTTCGGTTTTAAAAAGTCAAACTGGTTTCATGGATCAAATTCGGGATAGCTGTTTCAATTCAGGTAAAATTGATGATTCATTATGTTTGTATACACGATTTTAAAACTAGTTCATGTAGAAACCTTTGTTTAAAACGTTACTTAAATCAAAAATCAAATTTTTTTTAATTGAAGCAGCGACGAGCAGCAGAACATGGTTTTATATATATATATATATATATATATATATATATATATATATATATATATATATATATATATATATATATATATATTTAAACTATTAATCACAAGTGAGTGTTTATTTATTGGATGTCAAGTTTTGAATCGAATTGTGGTTTCACGATTGTGTTTTGGTTTGATTTGGATTCATGTGAGATTTATTGAAGAAGAAGTATAGGAGACAGGAACCAATAGAGTTATAAACATTTCTGGGGTATATAATTCAGAAAAGGAAAACAGATCAGATGGTTAAGTGATGTGTTGGTTAGTGTGAGGTCTCGTGTTCAATCCCCACGTCTGGCGTTTTATTTTTTTTTGAAAATGAAGGGAAGAAGGAGCTGCAACAATTACGAGTTATAAAAAAAATAAGTAATATATTAATATAGATAAAAAGAA
Source organism: Rutidosis leptorrhynchoides (assembly GCF_046630445.1). NCBI lineage: Eukaryota > Viridiplantae > Streptophyta > Magnoliopsida > Asterales > Asteraceae > Rutidosis > Rutidosis leptorrhynchoides. Next base: position 40,806,922 of record NC_092340.1, read on the forward strand.
ATAGCTGAATGGTTTAGGGTGCTGTTGGGTTAACGGGTGATCTCGGGTTCGAGCCTCATCTTGAGCAATTCTTTTTATGAAGCCTTTAAAAATGGTATATATTTTTATTTCTTTTTCATTATAATTATTATTATTATTATTATGATTATTATTATTATTATAATTGTTATTATTGTTATTATAATTATAATTAGTATAACTATTATTATTATTAGCATTATTATAAATCTTTTAAGTATCATTAATGTATTTATTATTATTAAAAATTATCACTTAAGTATGATTATAAATATTAACATTAATAATAAAAAGATTGTTATTATTATTATTATGATCATTAAGTATTATATATTTTTATCAAAGGTATTATTCTCATTATTATTTTTATCAAACTTTTCGTTCCATTTAAAAACTACAATTATTATCATTAAGATTAGTAATAACACTTAACATTTTTTTTTTTGTTAAAGATATTAGAAAATTTAGAAGAATGTTATGAGATAAAAATACTATCGTTATCAATAAAATTATGTTATTGTTATAAGTATCAGTATTAACAATATTATTATCATTAACAAAGTTATTATTATTATTATTAGTAAAGCATTATTATCATCAAAAACTATCTTTTCAAATAGATAAATATTTTATACATAAATATACTTATTACATATACTATAATTATAATAAAATTTCATATAATTATATATATCCAATTTATTAAGATTATTTATATAAATACTTACAAAAGACAAACTATCGATTTTAAATGTAACACTAAACAATTATATATATAAATATGGACGTATTAATATAACTATACAAATATTAAATTAAATTGAATATATACACAAATCAACTATACATAATATATAAATTAGAATATAATAAAGATATTTATTCAATTACTATTATATATATTAATGAATATACAAATGATATAGGTTCGTGAATCCGAGGCCGACCCTCTACTTATTCAATGTCGTCATATGTATTTTTACTACAAAATACAGTATTGTGAGTTTCATTATTCCCTTTTTATATATTTTTGGGACTGAGAATACATGAGCAACTTTTATAAATGTTTTACAAAATAGACACAAGTAATCAAAACTACATTATATGGTTGAATTATCGAAATCGAATATGCCCCTTTTTATTAAGTCTGGTAATCTAAGAATTAGGGAACAGACACCCTAATTGACGCGAACTCTAAAGATAGATCTATCGGCCTCAACAAGCCCCATCCAAAGTACCGGATGCTTTAGTACTTCGAAATTTATATCATGTCCGAAGGAGGATCCCAGAATGATGAGGATATTCTTATATGCATATTGTGAATGTCGGTTACCAGGTGTTCAGTCCATATGAATGATATTTTTGTCTCTATGCATGGGACGTATATTTGTGAGAACTGAAAATGAAATCTTGTGGTATATTAAAATGATGGAAATGATTATTTATGCTAAACTAATGAACTCACCAACCTTTTGGTTGACACTTGAAAGCATGTTTATTCTCAGGTACGAAAGAAATCTTCCGCTGTGCTTTTGCTCATTTTAGAGATATTACTTGGAGTCATTTCATGACATATTTCAAAAGACGTTGCATTCGAGTAGTTGAGTTCATCAAGATTATTACTAAGTCAATTATAGTTGGATATGTTAGGGTATGGAATGCATGCCGTCAACTTTTGGTGTAATAAAGTTTGTCTTTTAAAAACGAATGCAATGTTTGCAAAAATGTATCATATAGAGGTCAAGTACCTCGCGATGTAATCAACTGTTGTGAATCGTTTATAATCGATATGGGCTTCGTCCGAATGGATTAGGACAGGTCTTTACATATCCCGCCCACCGTACCCAGTCAAGCGTATGTGGTTATATATAAATACGTCAAATTATAACTCTATATATTAAATCAACGAGGTATCATTTAGTTAATATAAAACCCATTAATAGCCCATAGTCTAATTTTCACAAGTGTCGTTCTTTTATCCAAACCCCAATTATGGTACAAAGCCCAATTACCCAATTTTAATATTTAGCCCAACATCACGATTACTTCGGTATTAAATAAGCATAATAATAACTTAGCTACGAGACATTAATTTAAAAATAACATTAACCATAACTTACAGTGATTAAAAATAGCGTAGCGTTACACGGACAGTATTTTGACTTACACCCTTACAACATTCGCTAACATACCCTTATTATTAGAATTAAAATTAAAATTAAAATTATAATATAAATATATATATATATATATATATATATATATATATATATATATATATATACGTGAGTGAGATAGAGAGATGGATGGATATATGATCAACCAAAACTGCAAATTTATAGACATGTGGCCTGTCACCTACTGCCATGCGATCGCATGGATTTTTGCCTTCCAGGCCATGCGATCGCATGACCCCTTTTTCCAGCTCACAAGAGTTTGGCTCCTAGCTTGCTGACGGTTTTTATTATAATATATAATATATAAATAATTTATATAATTATTTAAATATTATATTTTATTCTTGTGCATAGTTGACTTGTAATTTTTAGTCCGTTGCGTCGCGCGTTGAGAGTTGACTTTGGTCCCGGTTCCGGATTTTCGAACGTCCTTGCGTACAATTTAATATCTTGTATTTTGCGTTTCGCGTCTTGTACTCTTGTAATTTTGAGACGTTTCTTATCAATAATTGGAACCACTTTGATTGTACTTTGTACTTATGAGCTTTTTGGTCGTTTGCGTCTTCAATTCGTCGAATCTGTCTTTTGTCTTCACCTTTTATTATTTAAACGAATATCACTTGTAAATAGAATAATTGCAACTAAAAGCTTGTCTTTCTTGAGGGATAATGCTATGAAATATATGTTCGTTTTTAGCATTATCAAATATTCCCACACTTGAGCGTTGCTTGTCCTCAAGCAATATAGTCTTGAAATAAAAATACTAGAATCACTTCTTTATTCTTCACACTTTTTACATCAGTGATTTCTATACGGCGGTATAAACAATGGTAGTAACGATGTGGTTTACAGTCCCATATGACTATAAAAATTTAGATCCTTAAGGAAATTGGATCTTTATGAAAACATTTGATTTTTTTAAATAAAATCTAGATTTTACCCTAGATAAGTTTTAAGGAATAACCCTTCACCGGTGTTTGCAAAATATTTTTGTGGGTTTGGTGGTTTTCATATTTGAAAATTTTAGCTCAAAACTTGCGGTTTTGTGTCACCCACTTGCTAACCTTGTATTGGGAAAGCAACACGTCCAATATACTTGCTCCGTATATTACCTTTCGGTAAACTACCGTCCGGTTGTAAAGGAAAGCTTTGAACAAGCAACTGTTAAGGCAATGTCCCCTGACATGTTTTTAATTATGGTCTATAACGTGTCGGATGCAATTACTATCCTTGGTAGGAGCAATAGTAAAGCTCACCCTATAGTTTTTCGGTCTAGCACAAGGTCCTGTCTTCGACCATGCTATGCAACCACCGTTCTTACAGTTGATACTCGATTTGGTTCAGGTGACCTAATGAATTCCAGGTGAATTCCTAGGATTTTACATTCACTAGTAATGAATGCATTAAAAATGGGTTTTCAGAAAATAAATCGGTTTATAATTTGATCAAAACATTTTCTCGTTCAAGCTCGAGTTTAGATATCATCGAATTCCATGAGTTTGTAATTCTCAATCTTTAAGGTCAATCTCTAGGATTGAGTAATATCAGGCTTAAAAGCTGATTTTTGATCTTTTAAGGAGATTATCCTTTTCTGGGGGTCTGATTCATTAGTCTTATCCAGCTAATTTGCACGACGTCCTCCCCATTGTACGAGACAGATCCTCTCATGATTAGGATAAGTCTGACCACTTGGCGACCCTGTTTGATGCTGAGGTCCGTGGATTTCCTGCTGATTTTAGTGATGACTTTTCTAGATTTTTCGTCAACCTACAGCTGGTCTGGACGACAACTTCCCGACCTAAATCAAGAAGCGCGTGTCTTTTTCGGAAGACTTTACTTCCTTTTAATGATGGAATTGATTCATCGTGTAGATCCATCTTTCTTTCAAAAGTATTACAATAAATCGGGTAAAATGGTTAATTTTGTCCAAAACAAAAGTATCTTTGTACAAAATATGTGATATATGTTTTAAAAAACTCGGTAATTTTTCCCACACTTGGCTTTTATTTTCCTTTTTATTGTCCTCTATTCCATTTTAAATGAATTCTAACATTTTAGTTTGTTTCTCAATTTATGTCCTTTCCGAGGTAACAATAATTTCGGTATTAACACCTAGTTTTATCGTTCATAAATATGTATAAACATGATTTTGAATTCATTTAATTGAAAATTTTGAAAATTTTACTAGAATTGGGTAGTCAGTATATAAGACTAGGGTTATTCTTTATTATCAGAGAGCACTAGATTCTAATACAACTACTGCGTTACTAGTATTTTTAATGGTAACCAAGTGTATAAGTCAAAAATTTTAAAAATCCGAAAGAATTTAACCCCTTCCCACACTTAAGATCTTGCAATGCCCTCATTTGCAAGAAATAAGTAACAATTTAAATTATTGAGGGTGATTAGCGTAGAAAAATGATTAAATTTTACCAAAGTTTCCAAACATATTGGCGTTTATTTGCTGAATGATAAATGGTGCACATCATTTGTTTATTCCATCTTGTTGTTATATCACATTTGTTTTTCGTTTTGTCATCAAAAGTATTATCTTTTGCTGAACTTAATGCCAGTCTTTGAAAATGCGATGTTTTACCCTGTTGTGTACAATTGACAATATACATACATACAATACAAATATAATCATGCATGTTAATTTGAAATGGGACTTAAAATCCCACTTTCAAATTAAATATGAAATATTAGTACAAAATAAAAAATATTAAACAATACATTAATGTATCACAATATCATATGTTTAAACATAAATAAATAAAAATAATAAAAAAAATAAAAATCATAGAAATCACCAACTGGAACTATATCAATCTGGATAGGGGTTCCAGTTCATGTCGTCGTCCGGGTTCCATGCTTGGTGATATGTGTACTGGTAGGCCTGGTTAGGGTCGTAGAGAGTATATGGTGGTCTCATCTCGAGCTGGTGTGGAGGATAGTAAGCGGGTCGGGTCGGAACGTAGTGATCCTGAGGTGACAGCCGGCTCATAATATGACGCTGATGATAGTCCCATCTATCATGCTGTCGTTGCCTGGAATGCTCGTAATCATTCCGGGCTTGCCACTGCTCCATCCGACGAAATATCTCCGCGTTTGTCATATCTACCTCATCTATATGCTGGTAGACATCAGTCATAGCCTCCCGAATGACATCCCTAATGTCATCTGCTTCCTCCATTTCCTCGTCTGAACCTCTCTCTACCTGAGGATGACTACCTTCATAGGGTAATGCCTGATTGCGCCTACTCTTTAATACCTTAGCACCCGCATAAACCTTCAATTCTAAAGGCTCGACCTGTTCCCTACTTTCCAAAAGTGGACCCCTTAGTTCATATCTACACCTAAGTACTCTCCAATGAGAGTAACAAAAATACCTCCTCCTATAATCCCCCCTTCCTGTATTCCTTCCACCATTTTTGACAAATAAAAACCAACACAGTAGGGGATATTAACAAAGCTTCTTGGGTCTCGAATACACTTTAGGTAAAATAAATCATGTAAGGTCATTTTCTCCTTGTTGTGACCTCTCTGTGTAATCGAGTTAGCCAAAAATCTATGAATTATACGAAGCTCGGCTTTGTTAATATGTAAGTAGGAGTGTTTTTGTAGTGACCAGAACTTTTCCATGTTTATATATATTAATTGAGATTGATATTTACATGATTAAATGTTTCCAACATGTTAAGCAATCAAACTTGTTAAGACTTGATTAATTGAAATATGTTTCATATAGACAATTGACCACCCAAGTTGACCGGCGATTCACGAACGTTAAAACTTGTAAAAACGACATGACGATATATATATATGGATATACATATGGTTAACATGAGATTATGATAAGTAAGTATCTCCATAAGTATATTAACAATGAGTTATATACATATAAACAAGACCACTAACTTAAGGATTTCGAAACGAGACATATATGTAACGATTATCGTTGTAACGACATTTAAATGTATATATATCATATTAAGATATATTAATATATCATAATATCATGATAATATAATAATTTAACATCTCATTAGATATAATAAACAATGGGTTAACAACATTAATTGAGATCGTTAACTTAAAGGTTTCAAAACAACACTTACATGTAACGACTAACGATGACTTAACGACTCAGTTAAAATGTATATACATGTAGTGTATTTAGATGTATTAAAATACTTTTGGAAGACTTCAAGACATATATCAAAACACTCATACTTAACAAAAATGGTTACAGTTACTTTTCCATTCTTTTCTTTCATCAAGAATTCTAGTCGTATTCTTACCCGTATTATACACAGCTTCAAAACGTACTTACTATGAGTATATACCAATAGGAACTAGCATGGGATTCCACTCTTGATTATGTCATGTATGACTAATCAATTTTAACTTCTACCATGAGCTAGTCAACTAACTAGAACTCCTTTTAACCCCACTCACCACTCACCAATTACCACTCATCATTCACTCCATTTCACTTCCAATTCTCTTTCTAATTCTCTCTCAACACACACACACACTATTATAAATGTATTTTTCCAGTAGTTAATCATCATCTTCATCAAAAATCACTTCAAGAATCAAGCTATAATCATCATAGGAAGAACACTTCAAGAACACTTCAAAAATCCCTTCAAGTTTACTAATTTACTTCCAAGCTTTCTAATCCATTCCAAGTAATCATCTAAGATCAAGAAACCTTTGTTATATACAGTAGGTTATCTTTCTTATTCAAGGTAATATTCATATTCAAACTTTGATTCAATTTCTATAACTATAAACTATCTTAATTCGAGTAAAAATCTTACTTGAACTTGTTTTTGTGTCATGATCCTACTTCAAGAACTTTCAAGCCATCCAAGATCCTTTGAAGCTAGATCATTTCTTGTCACTTCTAGTAGGTTTACCTACTAAACTTGAGGTAGTAATGATGTTCATAACATCATTCGATTCATATATATAAAACTATCTTATTCGAAGGTTTAAACTCGTAATCACTAGAACATAGTTTAGTTAATTCTAAACTTGTTCGCAAACAAAAGTTAATCCTTCTAACTTGACTTTTAAAATTAACTACACACATGTTCTATATCTATATGATATGCTAACTTAATGATTTAAAACCTGGAAACACGAAAAACACCGTAAAACTGGATTTACGCCGTCGTAGTAACACCGCGGGCTGTTTTGGGTTAGTTAATTAAAAACTATGATAAACTTTGATTTAAAAGTTGTTATTATGAGAAAATGATTTTTATTATGAACATGAAACTATATCCAAAAATTATGGTTAAACTCAAGTGGAAGTATGTTTTCTAAAATGGTCATCTAGACGTCGTTCTTTCGACTGAAATGACTACCTTTACAAAAATGACTTGTAACTTATTTTTCTGACTATAAACCTATACTTTTCTGTTTAAATTCATAAAATAGAGTTCAATATGAAACCATAGCAATTTGATTCACTCAAAACGGATTTAAAATGAAGAAGTTATGGGTAAAACAAGATTGGATAATTTTTCTCATTTTAGCTACGTGAAAATTGGTAACAAATCTATTCCAACCATAACTTAATCAACTTGTATTGTATATTATGTAATCTTGAGATACCATAGACACGTATACAATGTTTCGACCTATCATGTCGACACATCTATATATATTTCGGAACAACCATAAACACTCTATATGTGAATGTTGGAGTTAGCTATACAGGGTTGAGGTTGATTCCAAAATATATATAGTTTGAGTTGTGATCAATAGTGAGATACGTATACACTGGGTCGTGGATTGATTCAAGATAATATTTATCGATTTATTTCTGTACATCTAACTGTGGACAACTAGTTGTAGGTTACTAACGAGGACAGCTGACTTAATAAACTTAAAACATCAAAATATGTTAAAAGTGTTGTAAATATATTTTAAACATACTTTGATATATATGTATATATTGTTATAGGTTCGTGAATCAACCAGTGGCCAAGTCTTACTTCCCGACGAAGTAAAAATCTGTGAAAGTGAGTTATAGTCCCACTTTTAAAATCTAATATTTTTGGGATGAGAATACATGCAGGTTTTATAAATGATTTACAAAATAGACACAAGTATGTGAAACTACATTCTATGGTTGAATTATCAAAATCGAATATGCCCCTTTTTATTAAGTCTGGTAATCTAAGAATTAGGGAACAGACACCCTAATTGACGCGAATCCTAAAGATAGATCTATTGGGCCTAACAAACCCCATCCAAAGTACCGGATGCTTTAGTACTTCGAAATTTATATCATATCCGAAGGGTGTCCCGAAATGATGGGGATATTCTTATATATGCATCTTGTTAATGTCGGTTACTAGGTGTTCACCATATGAATGATTTTTATCTCTATGTATGGGATGTGTATTGAAATATGAAATCTTGTGGTCTATTGTTACGATTTGATATATATAGGTTAAACCTATAACTCACCAACATTTTTGTTGACGTGTAAAGCATGTTTATTCTCAGGTGAATACTAAGAGCTTCCGCTGTTGCATACTAAAATAAGGACAAGATTTGGAGTCCATGTTTGTATGATATTGTGTAAAAACTGCATTCAAGAAACTGATTTCGATGTAACATATTTGTATTGTAAACTATTATGTAATGGTCGTGTGTAAACAGGATATTTTAGATTATCATTTTTTGATAATCTACGTAAAGCTTTTTAAACCTTTATTTATGAAATAAAGGTTATGGTTTGTTTTAAAAATGAATGCAGTCTTTGAAAAAATGTCTCATATAGAGGTCAAAACCTCGCAACGAAATCAATTAATATGGAACGTTTTTAATCAATAAGAACGGGACATTTCAGTTGGTATCAGAGCGTTGGTCTTAGAGAACCAGAATTTTGCATTAGTGTGTCTTATCGAGTTTGTTAGGATGCATTAGTGAGTCTGGACTTCGACCGTGTTTACTTGAAAAATGATTGCTTAACAAATTTTGTTGGAAACTATATATTTTTAACATGTGAATATTATGTGATATATTAATCTCTTAACGCGTTTGATATTATGTGATAGATGTCTACCTTTAGAACAAGTCCTATTGACTCACCTAATAATAATGAAGAGTCAAATGTAAATTGGAATGATTCGTGGACTGATTCACAAGTTCCCGAAGAGGAACCGGAAGAAGAGTCGGAACCGGAAGAAGAATCGGAACCGGAAGAAGAATCGGAACCGGATGAAGAAATAGAACCGGTGGGGGAAATAATAAAACGGTTAAGTAAAAGAAAATCCTCAACCAACCGACCAAGGTTAATTATGGTCAATGGTGTTTCCGCCAAGGAAGCAAAATATTGGGAGGATTACCAATTCTCCGATGAATCGGATTCCGACGAGAATTCCGATGATGTTATAGAAATTACCCCAACTGAATTTAAAAAGGCAAAAGAAAATAATAAGGGAAATGGCATAAAAATAGAGAAATCTAATTCCAACCCCGATGAACTTTATATGTATCGTCAACCCCCGAAGTCCTTAAGTTGTAACAATGACCCGGGAACCTCTAAACCACCAGGTTTTTCTAAACCAATGTGGATAATGACGGCTCGTATTAGGGGAACATCATATATCCCTAGAAACTTGGCAAAACGAATCAAAACCAAAGAAGAAGAAACAAGCGAGTCGGAATAAGATAGTTGTATTCGTGTGGTGTAATATAAGTAATATAGTGTGCTTATGCTTTATGATATATGTAAAAATTGCTTGTATTAATAAGTATTTTCTTTTATGAATCTAACTCTTGTCTATTTTATAGTATAAAAACACAAAATGGATAGACAACCCAATATTTTAAGAGACCTACCCGGAGACATGATTGATGAAATCTTGTCTAGAGTCGGTCAGAATTCTTCGGCACAACTATTTAAGGCGAGATCAGTTTGTAAGACATTCGAAGAACATTCCAAGAATGCCTTGGTTTATAAAAGGCTTTCGTTCGAAAGATGGGGGATATCACATTGGGAAATCCATAAGTTACGATGTGTTTACTTTGACGCATATATCGCGGGGAACCCAAATGCTATTTTACGCAATGGGTTAAGAAATTATTTTGACTCAATATATCCGAATATTGGACTTCGTGATTTAGAAAAAGCGGCTAACATGCAACATAAAGAAGCATGTTATGCTTACGGATTAGTAATGTTCGCTTCTCACCAAAGTGAGAACAAGAACATCGGGCTACAACTATTAAACAAAACGTTCCCACAAGTGACGGAGTCGGTAATTGGGGTAAGAAATGAGGTTTTTAGATTGTTACGGGACTGTTGGACATTACGTAACCCTCGTCCCTTTGACGACGTTACAACACGCTGTCTTATCAACGGCCATAACGGTTATGTTCCACAAGACCAAGGATGGGAAGTAATCCTAGTAAAACCAGAATGCATGACTTGTTTCTGGACGTATGAATCACGTGTCTTTATTGCCTTTGCTGAACGACTTGTGTACTAGCTAGAATTATCTTCGCAACTATCTTGTATCAAAGTTATTGTGTGCTATATTTCATGCTTTATGTAAAATAAGCGGTATTGTAAGTTTGTAAAATATTGTATAAAAGTTTGAACGCGAAATATTATTATAATCAGTTTTTCATATAGAATTGTAGTAGTTGAATTGTATATTAGCTACTAAGTATGAACTTAATGGGTAGGTACTACCCGAATTTAAACTTATAAAATGCTAATATGAAGAAAAAGCTTTTATAAATGAGTTCATATTATGCTACGAAATACTATTAACTAATCTTGATATTCTGTATGATTAACTTGTTCCATTTGACTATTTTGAAGGAAATGGCACCGACTACTCGACACACCGTGAATATGAATGAAGAGGAATTCCGTACTTTTCTAGCTTCAAACATAGCCGCAGTACAGGCTGCGCTACATACCAACAATAACCTTGGATCTAGCAGTACAGGAAATCGTGTAGGATGCACCTACAAAGAATTCACTGCCTGCAAACCTTTGGAATTTGATGGAACCGAAGGACCGATCGGATTGAAACGGTGGACCGAGAAGGTCGAATCGGTGTTTGCCATAAGTAAGTGTACTGAAGAGGATAAAGTGAAGTACGCTACGCATACCTTCACAGGTTCTGCGTTAACATGGTGGAATACCTATCTAGAGCAAGTGGGACAAGACGATGCGTACGCACTACCGTGGTCAGCATTCAAGCACTTGATGAACGAGAAGTACCGTCCCAGAACCGAGGTCAATAAGCTCAAGACAGAACTTAGAGGGTTACGAACCCAAGGATTTGATATTACCACGTACGAAAGACGATTCACAGAATTGTGCCTATTGTGTCCGGGAGCATTCGAAGATGAGGAAGAGAAGATCGACGCGTTTGTGAAAGGATTACCGGAAAGAATCCAAGAAGATATAAGTTCACACGAGCCCGCCTCCATACAACAGGCATGTAGAATGGCTCACAAACTAGTGAACCAGATTGAAGAAAGAATTAAAGAACAGACTGCTGAAGAGGCCAATGTGAAGCAAGTCAAAAGAAAGTGGGAGGAAAACGGTGATAAGAATCACCAATACAACAACAACAGCAATTACAACAATAATCGCAACAATTATCCCAACAATCGCAACTACAACAAACGGCCCAACAACAATAACAACAACAACAGCAACTACAACAATCATCCCAACAACAATAATAACCGCAACAACAACAACAATCAGAAGCAGCAATGCCAAAGGTGTGAAAAGTATCACTCGGGGTTCTGCACCAAATTTTGCAACAAGTGTAAAAGAAATGGTCATAGCGCGGCGAAGTGTGAGGTCTACGGACCAGGGGTTAATAGAACGAAAGGAACAAATGGTGTCGGAACAAGTAATGGCGGAGCAAGTAGTGTCGGAGCAAGTTATGCCAATGTAGTTTGTTATAAATGTGGAAAACCGGGCCACATTATTAGAAATTGCCCGAACCAGGAGAACACGAATGGACTAGGCCGCGGAAGAGTTTTCAATATTAATGCGGCAGAGGCACAGGAAGACCCGGAGCTTGTTACGGGTACGTTTCTTATTGACAATAAATCTGCTTACGTTTTATTTGATTCGGGTGCGGATAGAAGCTATATGAGTAGAGATTTTTGTGCTAAATTAAGTTGTCCATTGACGCCTTTGGATAGTAAATTTTTACTCGAATTAGCAAATGGTAAATTAATTTCAGCAGATAATATATGCCGGAATCGAGAAATTAAACTGGTTAGCGAAACATTTAAGATTGACTTGATACCAGTAGAGTTAGGGAGTTTTGATGTGATAATCGGTATGGACTGGTTGAAAGAAGTGAAAGCAGAGATCGTTTGTTACAAAAATGCAATTCGCATTATACGAGAAAAAGGAAAACCCTTAATGGTGTACGGAGAAAAGGGCAACACGAAGCTACATCTTATTAGTAATTTGAAGGCACAAAAACTAATAAGAAAAGGTTGCTATGCTGTTCTAGCACACGTCGAGAAAGTACAAACTGAAGAAAAGAGCATCAATGATGTTCCCGTCGCAAAAGAATTTCCCGATGTATTTCTGAAAGAATTACCGGGATTACCCCCACATCGATCCGTTGAATTTCAAATAGATCTTGTACCAGGATCTGCACCAATAGCTCGTGCTCCTTACAGACTCGCACCCAGCGAGATGAAAGAACTGCAAAGCCAATTACAAGAACTTTTAGAGCATGGTTTCATTCGACCAAGCACATCACCGTGGGGAGCTCCTGTTTTGTTTGTCAAGAAGAAAGATGGTACATTCAGGTTGTGTATCGACTACCGAGAGTTGAACAAACTTACCATCAAGAACTGCTACCCACTACCGAGAATCGATGACTTATTTGATCAACTACAAGGCTCGTCTATTTATTCAAAGATTGACTTACGTTCCGGGTATCATCAAATGCGGGTGAAAGAAGATGATATTCCAAAGACTGCTTTCAGAACACGTTACGGTCATTACGAGTTTATGGTCATGCCATTTGGTTTAACTAATGCACCAGCTGTGTTCATGGACCTTATGAACCGAGTGTGTGGACCATACCTTGACAAGTTTGTCATTGTTTTCATTGATGACATACTTATTTACTCAAAGAATGACCAAGAACACGGTGAACATTTGAGAAAAGTGTTAGAAGTATTGAGAAAGGAAGAATTGTACGCTAAGTTTTCAAAGTGTGCATTTTGGTTGGAAGAAGTTCAATTTCTCGGTCACATAGTGAACAAAGAAGGTATTAAGGTGGATCCGGCAAAGATAGAAACTGTTGAAAAGTGGGAAACCCCAAAAACTCCGAAACACATACGCCAGTTTTTAGGACTAGCTGGTTACTACAGAAGGTTCATCCAAGACTTTTCCAGAATAGCAAAACCCTTGACTGCATTAACGCATAAAGGGAAGAAATTTGAATGGAAGGATGAACAAGAGAAAGCATTTCAGTTATTGAAGAAAAAGCTAACTACGGCACCTATATTGTCATTGCCTGAAGGGAATGATGATTTTGTGATTTATTGTGACGCATCAAAGCAAGGTCTCGGTTGTGTATTAATGCAACGAACGAAGGTGATTGCTTATGCGTCTAGACAATTAAAGATTCACGAGCAAAATTATACGACGCATGATTTGAAATTAGGCGCGGTTGTTTTTGCATTAAAGACTTGGAGGCACTACTTATATGGGGTCAAAAGTATTATATATACCGACCACAAAAGTCTTCAACACATATTTAATCAGAAACAACTGAATATGAGGCAGCGTAGGTGGATTGAATTGTTGAATGATTACGACTTTGAGATTCGTTACCACCCAGGGAAGGCAAATGTGGTAGCCGATGCTTTGAGCAGGAAGGACAGAGAACCCATTCGAGTAAAATCTATGAATATAATGATTCATAATAACCTTACTACTCAAATAAAGGAGGCGCAACAAGGAGTTTTAAAAGAAGAAAATTTAAAGGATGAAATACCCAAAGGATCGGAGCAGCATCTTAATATTTGGGAAGACGGAACCCGGTATCGGGCTGAAAGGATTTGGGTACCAAAATTTGGAGATATGAGAGAAATGGTACTTAGAGAAGCTCATAAAACCAGATACTCAATACATCCTGGAACGGGGAAGATGTACAAGGATCTCAAGAAACATTTTTGGTGGCCGGGTATGAAAGCCGATGTTGCTAAATACGTAGGAGAATGTTTGACGTGTTCTAAGGTCAAAGCTGAGCATCAGAAACCATCAGGTCTACTTCAACAACCCGAAATCCCGGAATGGAAATGAGAAAACATTACCATGGATTTCATCACTAAATTGCCAAGGACTGCAAGTGGTTTTGATACTATTTGGGTAATAGTTGATCATCTCACCAAGTTAGCACACTTCCTGCCAATAAGAAAAGATGACAAGATGGAGAAGTTAGCACGACTGTATTTGAAGGAAGTCGTCTCCAGACATGGAATACCAATCTCAATTATCTCTGATAGGGATGGCAGATTTATTTCAAGATTCTGGCAGACATTACAGCAAGCATTGGAAACTCGTCTAGACATGAGTACTGCCTATCATCCACAAACTGATGGGCAGAGCGAAAGAATGATACAAACGCTTGAAGACATGCTACGAGCATGTGTTATTGATTTCGAAAACAGTTGGGATCGACATCTACCGTTAGCAGAATTTTCCTACAACAATAGCTACCATTCAAGCATTGAGATGGCGCCGTTTGAAGCACTTTATGGTAGAAAGTGCAGGTCTCCGATTTGTTGGAGTGAAGTGGGGGATAGACAGATTACGGGTCCGGAGATTATACAAGAAACTACCGAGAAGATCATCCAAATTCAACAACGGTTGAAAACCGCCCAAAGTCGACAAAAGAGCTACGCTGACATTAAAAGAAAAGATATAGAATTTGAAATTGGAGAGATGGTCATGCTTAAAGTTGCACCTTGGAAAGGCGTTGTTCGATTTGGTAAACGAGGGAAATTAAATCCAAGGTATATTGGACCATTCAAGATTATTGATCGCGTCGGACCAGTAGCTTACCGACTTGAGTTACCTCAACAACTCGCGGCTGTACATAACACTTTCCAGGTCTCAAATTTGAAGAAATGTTTTGCTAAAGAAGATCTCACTATTCCGTTAGATGAAATCCAAATCAACGAAAAACTCCAATTCATCGAAGAACCCGTCGAAATAATGGATCGTGAGGTTAAAAGACTTAAGCAAAACAAGATACCAATTGTTAAGGTTCGATGGAATGCTCGTAGAGGACCCGAGTTCACCTGGGAGCGTGAAGATCAGATGAAGAAGAAATACCCGCATCTATTTCCAGAAGATTCGTCAACACCTTCAACAGCTTAAAATTTCGGGACGAAATTTATTTAACGGGTAGGTACTGTAGTGACCCGAACTTTTCCATGTTTATATATATTAATTGAGATTCACGAACGTTAAAACTTGTAAAAATGACATGACGATATATATATGGATATACATATGGTTAACATGAGATTATGATAAGTAAGTATCTCCATAAGTATATTAACAATGAGTTATATACATATAAACAAGACTACTAACTTAAGGATTTCGAAACGAGACATATATGTAACGATTATCGTTGTAACGACATTTAAATGTATATATATCATATTAAGATATATTAATATATCATAATATCATGATAATATAATAATTTAACATCTCATTAGATATAATAAACAATGGGTTAACAACATTAATTGAGATCGTTAACTTAAAGGTTTCAAAACAACACTTACATGTAACGACTAACGATGACTTAACGACTCAGTTAAAATGTATATACATGTAGTGTATTTAGATGTATTAAAATACTTTTGGAAGACTTCAAGACATATATCAAAACACTCATACTTAACGAAAATGGTTACAGTTACTTTTCCATTCTTTTCTTTCATCAAGAATTCTAGTCGTATTCTTACCCGTATTATACACAGCTTCAAAACGTACTTACTATGAGTATATACCAATAGGAACTATCATGGGATTCCACTCTTGATTATGTCATGTATGACTAATCAATTTTAACTTCTACCATGAGCTAGTCAACTAACTAGAACTCCTTTTAACCCCACTCACCACTCACCAATTACCACTCATCATTCACTCCATTTCACTTCCAATTCTCTTTCTAATTCTCTCTCAACACACACACACACACTATTATGAACGTATTTTTCCAGTAGTTAATCATCATCTTCATCAAAAATCACTTCAAGAATCAAGCTATAATCATCATAGGAAGAACACTTCAAGAACACTTCAAAAATCCCTTCAAGTTTACTAATTTACTTCCAAGCTTTCTAATCCATTCCAAGTAATCATCTAAGATCAAGAAACCTTTGTTATATACAGTAGGTTATATTTCTTATTCAAGGTAATATTCATATTCAAACTTTGATTCAATTTCTATAACTATAAACTATCTTAATTCGAGTAAAAATCTTACTTGAACTTGTTTTTGTGTCATGATCCTACTTCAAGAACTTTCAAGCCATCCAAGATCCTTTGAAGCTAGATCATTTCTTGTCACTTCCAGTAGGTTTACCTACTAAACTTGAGGTAGTAATGATGTTCATAACATCATTCGATTCATATATATAAAACTATCTTATTCGAAGGTTTAAACTCGTAATCACTAGAACATAGTTTAGTTAATTCTAAACTTGTTCGCAAACAAAAGTTAATCCTTCTAACTTGACTTTTAAAATTAACTACACACATGTTCTATATCTATATGATATGCTAACTTAATGATTTAAAACCTGGAAACACGAAAAACACCGTAAAACCGGATTTACGTCGTCGTAGTAACACCGCGGGCTGTTTTGGGTTAGTTAATTAAAAACTATGATAAACTTTGATTTAAAAGTTGTTATTATTAGAAAATGATTTTTATTATGAACATGAAACTATATCCAAAAATTATGGTTAAACTCAAAGTGGAAGTATGTTTTCTAAAATGGTCATCTAGACGTCGTTCTTTCGACTGAAATGACTACCTTTACAAAAACGACTTGTAACTTATTTTTCCGACTATAAACCTATACTTTTCTGTTTAGATTCATAAAATAGAGTTCAATATGAAACCATAGCAATTTGATTCACTCAAAACGGATTTAAAATGAAGAAGTTATGGGTAAAACAAGATTGGATAATTTTTCTCATTTTAGCTACGTGAAAATTGGTAACAAATCTATTCCAACCATAACTTAATCAACTTGTATTGTATATTATGTAATCTTGAGATACCATAGACACGTATACAATGTTTCGACCTATCATGTCGACACATCTATATATATTTCGGAACAACCATAGACACTCTATATGTGAATGTTGGAGTTAGCTATACAGGGTTGAGGTTGATTCCAAAATATATATAGTTTGAGTTGTGATCAATACTGAGATACGTATACACTGGGTTGTGGATTGATTCAAGATAATATTTATCGATTTATTTCTGTACATCTAACTGTGGACAACTAGTTGTAGGTTACTAACGAGGACAGCTGACTTAATAAACTTAAAACATCAAAATATGTTAAAAGTGTTGTAAATATATTTTAAACATACTTTGATATATATGTATATATTGTTATAGGTTCGTGAATCAACCAGTGGCCAAGTCTTACTTCCCGACGAAGTAAAAATCTGTGAAAGTGAGTTATAGTCCCACTTTTAAAATCTAATATTTTTGGGATGAGAATACATGCAGGTTTTATAAATGATTTACAAAATAGACACAAGTATGTGAAACTACATTCTATGGTTGAATTATCGAAATCGAATATGCCCCTTTTTATTAAGTCTGGTAATCTAAGAATTAGGGAACAGACACTCTAATTGACGCGAATCCTAAAGATAGATCTATTAGGCCTAACAAACCCCATCCAAAGTACCGGATGCTTTAGTACTTCGAAATTTATATCATATCCGAAGGGTGTCCCGGAATGATGGGGATATTCTTATATATGCATCTTGTTAATGTCGGTTACCAGGTGTTCACCATATGAATGATTTTTATCTCTATGTATGGAATGTGTATTGAAATATGAAATCTTGTGGTCTATTGTTACGATTTGATATATATAGGTTAAACCTATAACTCACCAACATTTTTGTTGACGTTTAAAGCATGTTTATTCTCAGGTGAATACTAAGAGCTTCCGCTGTTGCATACTAAAATAAGGACAAGATTTGGAGTCCATGTTTGTATGATATTGTGTAAAAACTGTATTCAAGAAACTGATTTCGATGTAACATATTTGTATTGTAAACCATTATGTAATGGTCGTGTGTAAACAGGATATTTTAGATTATCATTATTTGATAATCTACGTCAAGCTTTTTAAACCTTTATTTATGAAATAAAGGTTATGGTTTGTTTTAAAAATGAATGCAGTCTTTGAAAAAACGTCTCATATAGAGGTCAAAACCTCGCAACGAAATCAATTAATATGGAACGTTTTTAATCAATAAGAACGGGACATTTCAGTTTTCCTCCCAGTGTAAAAACATTATAGTTTGACATACGCCTCCAGCCGACGTTCACGTCAAAATTCCTATCTACCCTTTCACCACGATAAATCAAATTCATACAATCGGGTAGTAGCAATTCACTAGGAGTGTAAATCTGTAATGCCCTGGCCATGTCCAGCATGGACATCCTGTACATCCTACGGCCAAGTATAAACCTAAGAAAACTTCTATCATCTAACCTATCTACATCTACATTTAACGCTATAGTACTCATCAGCTCAACACACCATTCCTTATATACAGGTCTACGAATGGTGAATAGACGTTTCCAATCGGGAAAAGAAGAACTACCATACCTTTGGATTAGATGGAGTCTAACTCGGTTAGCTAGTTGGACCCTTTCCAAAGGATCCCAATCGATTACTCTTGGCACCTCTACATTTTTCGGTAGCAGTTTGAATTTGTTACTTTGATATGATGGGTAATCTCTCCAGCTTCTATCGAATCTCAGATTAGGATGCAACGTGTGTTCAGGAATTGTTGGGTATTCTACTGGTGGATACATTGGAAATACTGTGAAGGCATCAACAAATTATAGCGGATCATAATAAGGTACGTGTTGATCAGGCTGTTGTTGTGGTTCCTGTTGTTGTTCTTGTTCAAGCTCGTATTGCATTTCTGGTTCAGGTTCTGGTTGTGGTTGTCTAGATGATGATGTTGCACCATCAGTATCTGTAAATCTCTGCAAAACACATTAAACACAAAATTTGTGCATCCAAATATGCATTAGTGTTAGCAAAATAACAAATTGAAACAATTACAATAACATGTTAAATCAAAATTAAACTTATACACATTTTCACAATTTTTACAATTCTACACTTTTTCAAATAAGCATATATGAAAATGTTTACAAAGTTCATAAGTATTCAACTCAAATAACATGTTAAAACATCCATTACTAACAATTAAACAAGTCTCAAATGGCATTTACATCAATTTAATCAAGTTCATGAATTTTATACCTAAAAAGTCCACTTTAATTCTCAAAAATCAAGTTTAGGATCAAAGTTTGGATCATTTAGCTACCTAAATATGTTACACTACTTAATTTAGCAACAATTCATGACGAAAATCGGCCATAACCTGTTTATATCAAAAAGCCCCAAATTGCTCAAGAACACAAACCCTAGATTTCTAAATTTTTTGAAGTTTTTGGCTTCAAATCATGTTAAATAGCATCAATCTAGGTTATACATGCATAAAATACTAACAATTTAACTCTAATTACACTAGAAACTAACAAAATCAAATTAGGAAAAATATAGCTCAAGAACACTAAAAATCAAATTTAAAGAGGTTTAGGGATGTAATTGTTACCTTTCTTGATAAATTTCTGAACAATTTCATATTTAGAGCGGATTGTAGCAAGAAATTTGGTGAATTTTGGTGAAAAAATGATGAAATTTGAGAGGTTTTGAGAGTGTGGTTCGTATATGTGTGTGTTTTGTGGTGAAGAGAGCAGAACAGACTGCCTTTTGTTTCTGGCCAAAATTCCAGCTCCATGCGATCGCATGGATTGGAAGGCCAAATCCCATGCGATCGCATGGGGTTCGGGTACAGTACAAATTTTTTTTTATATATATAAAAACTTTATAACTTCTAAAACATAAATTAATAAAATTTTAAAAATTTGTTTCTTTTTAGGAGTGAGGGTATTTCGGATCGTTGTCCTAGTCCGTCCCTCGACAAAATTTTAAAATTTGTCAATTCAAAGCGTTGTTTTAAAAGCAAAGATTTTTGGGTTTTTTAATGTTTTTGGCATACTTTAATTCAATAAGATTAAAAATAATGATAATAAAAGTTCTCGTCCCTCCCTTGAGTAGAGCACTTTCGGTTCAACGACCTAGTTTTCAACTCACGACGAATTTTAAAAATCACATTTTTAACTTAACGAAATAAAGTAAATTTTTGTTTTTAAATTCACACCAAACTTAAATGCATAAAATTAAAAATTCATATTATAATTAAAAAATTCACACCAAATTTATATTATATTTTTGTTTTTGTACATACAAACTTATATTAAAAATATTAATTTTTCAAATATTTACAAATTTAAATATATTTATTTTAAAAATTTACAATATTAATTTTAAAAACATGTAAAAATAAAATTAAAAATCTTTTTGGTTTTTTTTTATCCCACTTTAATCAATCAAATATTATCAAAAATATACGCCCCTCTTTTCGGTAAAATAATTTCGGTTCCATAACCTAGTTTAACTCATGACGAATTTTTGAAATATTTTGGTTTGATTGATTAAAGATATTTATACCTTAAGAATAAATGGTAAATTTCGCAGTGATGTAATAAATTTTTGTATGATATCAATAATTTCGGTCGCAAAACCTAATTTTACTGAGTATCAATTTAATACTTTATAGCGAACTATTTAGCGTTTATTATCAAAAGGTTAAAAACAATAAAATAAAAATAAAAATCTATACATACTTACCTGTGAGATAGAATTCTCAGTGACCTGCTTTAGCCCACTCATAAGATAGTCGGACTAATTGGTTTTCCATAGCTACATAGGCGTAACCTCGAGCATTCAATGATTTTTCTTTGAAACATATGAACGGTCCTTCTCTGCATAAAGTAACGAACTCGGTATTGGAATATGTCTGATTTGTCGAGCATTTTCCTTCGTGTGACCATTTTCCGCATTTGTGACATCTTTCAAGGTGTCGTCCTCTTCATTTCGCTGCAGATTTTGATTTTCCTTTACCAAACTGTAACTTATTATTTTCGTTCCTGGATTCTTTTCTTACTCCGTCCAATTTGCCTCTGATTAATAATACCAATTCACTTGGAAGGGTGTCATTATTACGTTTAGTGATCAAAGCGTGTAGCATTAGACCATGGTTTAATTCACAGGAAGTCTTCATCTCGTAAAACCTAAAAAAAAAAAAAAAATTCAGAATGGGGGGAGAAGACTAGTTCTTTAGGGTCTGCTAGGGAAAAACCATTTGGATTTCATTCTCGAGAACTACACGATAACAGAATATCTAACTCTAACAGAAATGTATATTATCCTTTAAAGACTTGATTCTCCCCACACTTAGTTAGCTGTGGTGTTGAAATTGTGATTAACTTCGTTGTCAACTTCCATCGGATCATGTACGTAATGTTTAACTCTGTGACCATTAACTTTAAATTCAATCCTATTTGAATTTTTTTAATCTATTGTTCCGTATGGGAAAACTCTTTTGACTATGAATGGTCCAGACCATCTTGATTTCAATTTTCCAGGAAATAGCTTGAATCATGTTTTGAAAAGAAGAACTCTGTCTCCTTCTTTAAATTCTTTTGAACTTCTGATTCTTTTATCATGCCATTTCTTCGTTCTTTCTTTATAGATTAATGAATTTTCATATGCTTCATGTCTCAATTCTTCTAATTCGTTTAATTGACTTAACCGTAGACGTCCAGCTTCATGTAAATCAAGATTACATGTCTTCAAAGCCCAAAATGCTTTGTGTTCAATTTCTACTGGAAGATGACATGCTTTTCCATAAACGAGTCTAAAAAGTGTGGTTCCAATTGGAGTTTTGTAGGCTGTTCTAAAAGCCCAGAGTGCATCCTCCAATTTAATGGACCATTCCTTCGGATTTGATCCTACGGTTGTCTCTAGAATACGTTTTAAAGCTCGATTGGTATTTTTAACTTGTCCACTTGTTTGTGGATGATAAGCAGTGGAGATTTTATGAGTTACACCATATCTTTTGAGAACTTTCTCAAGTTGATTATTACAAAAATGAGTACCCCGATCACTTTTTAAAGCTTTCGGTGTTTCGAACCTTGCAAAAAGACATTTTAAAAAGTTGACTACAACTCGTGCATCGTTAGTTGGGAGAGCTTGTGCTTTCACCCATTTAGATACATAATCAATGGCAACGAGAATGTAGAGATTATTATGAGATTTTGGAAATGGACCCATTAAGTCAATACCCCAAATGTCAAATACTTCACATACTTGAATGACATTTTGTGGCATTTCATCACGTAGACTTATTTTTCCGGTCCTTTGACAAGCATCACAGGATTTGCAAAGAAGGTGTGCGTCTTTGAAAATTGTAGGCCAATAGAATCCAGCATCATAAACTTTTCTTGCTGTGAGTTGAGGCCCATAATGCCCTCCTGTTGGTCCTGTGTGACAATGGTTTAAGATTTAACTAGCTTCATCTCCGAATACACATCGGGGTATTATTCCATCGGGACAACTTTTAAACAATTGTGGATCTTCCCAGAAATAGTGTTTTATATCACTGAAAAATTTCTTTCGTTTTTGGTACGACAACCCTTTTTTAAGGAATCCACATACTAAGTAGTTTGCATAATCTGCAAACCATGGAATTTCATTATAATCTATCTTCAATAGATATTCATCAGGAAAGTTGTCTTGTATGGCCGATTCATTTAGAACTTCTAATTCTGGATTTTCAAGACGAGAAAGATGATCAGCGGCGAGATTTTCTGCTCCCTTTTTATCTCGGATTTCAATCTCGAACTCTTGTAAGAGTAAGATCCAACAGATTAATCTTGGTTTAGCATCTTGTTTCGAAAATAGGTATCTAAGAGCAGAATGGTCAGTATAGACCACCGTTTTAGCTAGAACGAGATATGAACGAAATTTGTCAAAAGCAAAGACAATAGCAAGGAGTTCTTTTTCAGTAGTTGTGTAATTCGTTTGTGCTCCTTGTAATGTCTTACCAACATAATAAATAGGTTGAAATCGTTTTTCAATCCTTTGTCCTAAAACGGCTCCCATTGCAAAATCACTTGCATCGCACATGAGTTCAAACGGTAGATTCCAATTTGGAGTTATCATGATCGGCGCATTAGTGAGTTTTTCTTTAAGAATATTAAAAGATTTGATACATTCATCTGAAAAGATGAATGGAGCATCCTTTTCTAGGAGTTTATTCATAGGAGTGGTAATTTTAGAAAAATCTTTTATAAAACATCGGTAAAAACCGGCATGCCCTAGAAAACTTCTAACTCCTTTAACATTTGGGATGTGGAAGTTTAGCAATTACATCTACTTTAGCTCTATCCACTTCAATTCCTTCCTTTGAAATTTTATGACCAAGAACGATGCCTTCTTTAACCATGAAATGGCATTTCTCCCAATTAAGTACTAGATTTGATTGTTTGCATCTAATAAGCATTCGTTCAAGATTAACTAGACATGATTCAAAAGTATCACCGAAGACTGAAAAGTCATCCATGAAAACTTCCATGCATTCTTCTATCATATCGTGAAAAATCGCCATCATGCACCTTTGAAAGGTTGCAGGGGCGTTGCAAAGTCCAAATGGCATGCGTTTTTAAGCAAAAGTACCATAAGGGCATGTGAACGTGGTTTTCTCTTGGTCCTCAGGTGCTATTGGAATTTGAAAATATCCGGAAAAACCATCAAGAAAACAATAGTAACTATTTCCGGCTAATCTTTCCAACATTTGATCAATGAAAGGTAAGGGAAAGTGATCTTTTCTGGTGGTGTCATTTAATTTTCTATAATCAATACAAACACGCCATCCTGTTATAGTCCTAGTGGAAATAAGCTCATTTTTTTCATTTGTGATGACAGTCATGCCACCCTTCTTAGGTACGTATTGAACTGGGCTTACCCATGGACTATCAGAGACTGGATAAATTAAACCTGCATCAAGCAGTTTAATAATTTCTTTCTTAACAACATCTTGCATATTTGGATTTAGTCTCCGTTGGCGTTGCACATACATTTTACGACCTTCTCACATAAGGATTTTATGTGTGCAATACGAAGGACTTATTCCTTTAATATCATGAATTTTCCATGCAATAGCTGGTTTATGAGCTTTTAGCACAGAAATGAGTTGAGATTTTTCATTTTCAGTAAGAGAAGACGATATTATTACAGGTAATTCAGACTCACCATGTAAATAAGCATATTCCAAATAGTTTGGAAGTGGCTTTAACTCTAATGTCGGTGTTTCTTCTATCGATGATTTGTATCAATATCTGTCTTCTTCTTTTAGCATTTTAATTTCTTCTGTTGTTGGTTCATATCTATTAGCCATAAGTGTAGCTAACATTTCAGTTTCATCAATTGGTTCAGTTCCTTCTCCTAAAGAACATTCTTATGTTCCTTGTAATTCTGGAAATTCTTCTAACAATTCTGCATGTGAATCTATAGTTTGAATATAATAACATGTATCTGTTGGTCCCTTAATAACAACAGGAGTATTGTAGAGGGGGGGTGAATACAATTCTTTTCTTAATCAACTAGTCAGTTAATCACGTTTAGTATTCTGTAGTAAATAATATAGAGTCACAGGTAATTTTCAACTGTTATTCTTTATTGATTAAATCAGAAAGAATCACAACTATCCTTGGCGGAAATGATAGTTGGTTGATACAGATTACCTAGATTATAGCTAAGAGACAAACTAAAGCTATTACACGGTTTGGACTCTAACAAATAAACCCACACCACTACTTTTTACAATAGTGGATACAACAATATATATAGTAGTTCTATTAACTGTGTAATTAGTCTATTGTCCACTAGTACATTGGATGCTTTGTACTTGTGGGGACAATTGTGTCAGAAGGCGTGCTTTCCTTCTTTCCTCTTAGGTAGCTATTTGCTGGAACACACCCATTCGGTTTGGCACTACCATTTGATTTAAACAAATGGAATGTTGTGTTCCCTAGGTATGATTAAAGTATAACACATGTCTGCACATGCGTTCCACTTCTGCATTCCCACGTGGTCTTGTAAGGTCACTTGTCAGCCGCCGACTCCTGTCCTTTTCTGTTCAACTTTGTCTTCGACTTCTGTTGAATAGTGCGTTGATGTAGACCACTCTGGGAAACTACCATGCTTGTAATGGAGCATGGCTGTCTTGTGTTGTATGCTAATATCCAGACTTACTGGTCCTTCATATGCTGAGTCACTTGATATTCTTGATTTGCTGGGTGCACATCCTGTGCTGATTCGAAGAATACATATCTACCTTGTGCTGATAGACTAGGCAGCATACTAAACACTCGACACAGCTATATTAGCTGACTATACATAAACAAACGTGTGCTGGCTGCACATAACACTTTAGTGCAAATAAATATTGTTTTGTCATAATTAAATCCTTAATTATTTTGGGGACTCAACAATCTCCCCCTATTTGATGATGACAAAACCTATGACTTGAAGAGAAAACACTAAAGCCAGCACTTAGGGACCTAGAGAGAGTAGACAGTAAATTCGTCCCTTTAAGTTTGTTTTGGGATCTTTTGATGAGTTATCTATATCTTATAATTTGATATGATTTTGAAGATAAACTCACTTTACTTACATTACATCAGATATATACAATAATTACAAGATAATTCAAAAAATAAAAAGTAAATTACAAAGATACAAGTTAAGCACATAGGAGACTATCTATCTTTATCCCTTTCTCTTTCTCTTTCTTCATCAGATAGCTCCTCTTGTTTAATCTTCCAGGCTTCAGGGAACAGGAGAGGTAATTCAGCAGGGTCAAAAACAGGGATGGAAGGAGGTAGAACAATTCGGCTTCTCCCAGTTGGTCCTTCACCAGTAGGTTGCTTCCCTTTAGGCTTTTGAGCAAGAAATTCATCAACATCAACTACTGGTGCATTCCCAAACTTAGTTGCCTTCTTGAACAGCTGTTGGAGTTCAGTCTTAAGAGCACTCTTGATAGCACTCTCACCTTTACCAATGAAATACTCCAAGATTTCTATCCATTCACTGAATCCAAGAGTTCTTAAGTCATCAAAACTGATCCTTTCTTGAACATTGTTCTCCCTGACAACATTAAAAGCCCTTTTTGTCCCCCTGTTTACCTTGATAATTCTGCAGGGATTAGATCTTCTATTCATCACATTACCATACCTGCTCTTATAGTAAGTATCAGGAAACTCAATATTGTGATCAGGTACTACAGGAGCAGTGGTAGGTACTTCCTTAGCAGTTTCTATCTTATCAAAAACCTTATCCTGTTCTTTGACAATGGCTCTGGCTAGTTTGAGGGACTCAGCCTGTTGCTTTCTGTCAGCAGCCAATCTGTCTTCAATATCCTGAAGCCTTGAACGTTCAGCAAGTTCAGCATCAGCAGCTTCTCTGGCTTCCCTTTCAGCAGCTAAACCCATCAGATAATCATCATAAGAAATGTTCAGGGATCTTACTGCTTCAACCATCTTTCTACCCTCTTCAGTACTAAGGGCAGCACAATACTCCCTTATATCCATACCCAGCTGGAGAGCATCTTCAAAATGAATTCTTTCATCAGTAGTGGAGAGCCTGAGACCACTGTTATTCAAGTACACCCTAATGTCAATGCCAAAGTTAAGTGCAGCAATATAGTGTGGCTGATCAAGAGGGTGATGCAGCAGCCTGACTTGACGAATTCTTTCATTAAGTTCAATTTGTCTTTGTTCAAGCAACTCTGGAACAGTGATCTGAAGTCTGTAGGCATCTCTTTCATCTGGGTTCATTTTTCTGATGTTCGGCTCACCATGGGTTACTGAGTCATCTTCCCAAGTGATATGTTTGTCATGAACCCTTGGGGAAGATGGAGGATACATAGATGATTCATAGCTGCCAGATGAACTAACTGGATGCTGATTGACCCGGTTATCCTGTGTTCTGTCAAAGTAAACTTGAATCTGGGGAGGAAGAGGAGATAGAACAAATGTTTGCCCGTCTCTTCCCCAGACTGTGAAGTGAGCAGGATCAACCGTTTCATCACCTACTTGTTTAGCACCCAGCTCAACCGACTTTGCTGGGTCTTCAACACTTGTACTACCCAGCAGCACACTTCTGGCTGGGTCTTCTATCACAGCACTCCTTGCTGTGTCTTCAATGCCAGCTGACTGATTAGTATCAGCTGGCTCAACCACATCAGTACCTTCATCAGCTGCCTCGAATAGGGGTCCTTTCCTCAGGGGCTGATTGTCCCTAGGAGCAGATTTCACCCTGTATTTGTCAATAGGCCTGGGTTCAGCTGATGATTCTTGTGTCGATACTGGTTGAATGGGAGGCAGGTAAGGAACAATAGCAAGATGCTCCCCCTGTCTAATAACATCATCATCACTAAGGATGATTGTTTCTGCTGGCTGTTTTTGTTGTGTAGCTGGCTGAGCAGCAGATGCTGGTTGAGGAGTAGAGCTGGGTTCTAACATAGCATCAACCCATTTCATGAAAATATCAGCTCTAACTCCACCAGTTGACCCAGTAGAATCAAGGTAATCCTTCATCTCAGCAGGAGTCATGTTCCTGATTCTTTCTGCTCTCTGTGCATACAGCTTTGCCCTCTGTTTGTTGAATTTGACCATGAACTTGGCATTTCTTTTTCTTGCCTCTTTTCTGTGTTTATCAAAGGCAGTCAGGTCATCATCGACTTCCAATGCTTTTGGACTCAGCCATCTTCTGTGCATAATCTTACGACGTTTAAGATCAGCAAAGGCCTCAAACTTGGCATTGAAGGCATCATCTAGTTCCTGCTGTCGCTTTTGATGTCTCTCTAACTTCCTCTTCATTTTACGTTCAATAGATTGAGACAGCACAAAAGCTTCAGCTACAGCCATATCAGAAACATCACTGGGCTTACTGCCAGAACCAATATCATCCACTGGTGTGGCAGACACACTGGGTTGAGTACCACCAGTTGCCTGTGCACCACCAGCTTCAGTATGAGCGTTGCTGGGCTTAGGGCCAGTGTCTTGACCATCACCATCACCATCTCCATCTCTCCTGGGTTGTTTAGGAGCCTTTTCATGTTCATGCTCCCCCTCAGACTGTTTTCTCTTTTTAGATTTCTTTTGAGACTTTTTCTCCCCCTTTTTGTCATCAGCACGGGCAGTAATAGAAGGGGAGACAGTAGCATCAAGATCACTGTCTGACTGAGGAGCAGAGAAGGCAAAATTGTTCCACTCAGCAACCTCTGGAGTAAGATGGGCACCAGGATCCACACCAAATTGTCGTAGCAGAAGATTGGAGGATCTAACTTCATTCCTTGCTACACCCATAGCCATTTGTTCAACGATGGCCCGAACATCACCTTGCAAAGCAGCCATTCGTTGCATGTTTTCAACCATCTGAACATAGGCAGCAGCAGGAATCATGTTAGCCATTTGAGCTTCCTGCGATTCCAATCTCTCGTGTAACACCCTGTTCTCCTCATTTAAGAAAGTATTTCTGCGGTTAGCAGCATCCAGATCAGCTTGGAGTCGGGTGATATTTTCACAGTATTCATTGTGAGAGATGATTCGCCTTTGAAGCTCCTCTTCATCTTCATGGTGCTTTGTGATTGCTTCGACTGCCACATCAGCAAAAGCACACACCTGCTGGAGTTTAAGATCAATAGGAGTTGTAATAGCCTCTCCAGCAGATCTGACAGCAGCAGAGACACTATCAACAATAGCTCTGCGAATAGTTTCCTCCAAGTTTGGTGTGATCCCTTGCAGTGTCTTATAGACAGCAAAGGTGGAAATATCAGCAACCTCATCTGCATTGAACTTTAAGTATGCAGAGGTTGAAGGTTGGTCAGCACAAGCTAACAGAGGAGTATCACCGTGGGGTGGTGGAGATGGAAGGTCAGGAGCTGACTCATCATCATGATCACCATCGTTTTTACCTTCGCCCGAAGGCTTAGAACCACTGATATCCTTGTCAGCATTACTATCAGCATTGTCATCAGTAAGATCCACTGGTTTGTCTTTGGAACCAGTCACGTTATCATGAGTGACTGGTTCGCCCTTACCAGTACCTTCATCAGCATCCTCATCAGAAGAAGATGAGGAGGAAGAAGCTGAGGAAGAAGAAGGTACTGGCGAATCAGGGACATTTTGCATAACACACTTACCAGTAGCAGGATCGATGACAAACTTGAGAGGCCTCCATGTACCAGGAAATGGCGAAGCAGCTGGAGCCATACCAAAAACATGATAGTAAGGCTGTTCATTGATTTGCTCCAGCAGGGCTATCCTCTCATAAATTTCTTCTCTAGCTGGTCTATCAAGCTGAGATAATAGCTCAACCATCTCTTCACGAGGTAATCTGCTGGCTGAGACTATCGCAGATTCGGGATCAAGGGTCAGCTGATCGACCAGCATAGCAATCTTGGGAGAAATTGAAGCTCCCTTGAAAATGAAGTTAGGAACAACTTCATCTGGATCTGGTACCTGCACAACATATGGCTTTGTTTCCTCAGTAACAGAAGCCTTAGTCGAATCAGTCGTTGTGTCAGCAGAGGTACCAGCATCCTTAACATCAGCAACCTCAGCGGTTGGTTCAGTAGCAACCAAAATCGGACCAATAGGATGACGAACTGCCGATTCTGTAAGAACTTGACGTTCCATAGAAGAAGAATCAGAAGAATCAGCAGGCTCATCAGACATTAATGCAGGGTCCACTCTTGGCTGGGTGACAGGTTCATCAAGAAGAACATCCTTGACAATATTGTCAATAACCTTCTCAAGAACAGGAGGTTCTTCCATGATAACATCTTCCACACCAGCAGCAGCAGAATCAACAGTACTAGCATCAGCACCACCAGTAACAGAATGAGTGGCACCAGCACCAGTAGCAGAGGCAGCAATATCACCAGTAGGAATAACAACATCTTTATTTTGCTCCCCCTCTGCCTGTTCATCTACCCTGCTAAGAACTGAAACAATAGAACAAGTTATGTTAGCAACTGTAGAACCAAATAAATTTGACTCAACAATTGCATCTGTTTTTGGTCTCTGGGGACAGACTTGTGATTTGGTCAGCCCTTCGAATGAGACAGAAGAAGGTGTCTGTAAGTACAGCGGTGACTCTGCTGACTCATTGGCAACACATGTTGACCCAGATAGTGTAAGAGATCTGGCTGGTAATGATGTAGGAGTGCGACTCTTAACAGTATCCGAGTAACATACTGGCTGTGCAGTCACCTGAGCTGGTTCAACACGATGAAGACCCAGCTCAAGCCTGCTTTGGGGGTCAGTTATGTTCTCTGCTGGTTGTACTGTCAGCAGAGAGTATTGCAATAAGTTCATTTCAGAAAAATGTGGAAGTGCCTGGTTAGACGAGTATGGGTTGCTACTCTTCTTGACACCAGTTTTAAAACCAGTCAGCTTGGGAGCTAGGGTTATACCGTTAACTCCCTCAACATTTTTCAAGTCAGCAGTTAAAAAATTTTCAATTAAGATAAATTGTTCTGCTGTTTGGTCTAGAAACGCACCAGGTTCCATAGCTACATCCTTTGCAGGAGCAGCAGCTGAGACTGGTGCAATCTCCCCTGTGGTTCGCTTGGAGCCAGCTTTAGCACGCTTAGGTTTGCCTGTTACCAAGAAATAGATGAGCAACGGATTCCAACACTAGAAATGGGTAGTCAGTATATAAGACTAGGGCTGTTCTTTATGATTAGAGAGCACTAGATTCTAATACAACTACTGCTTTACCAGTATATGAGGCGGTGGCTGTACTAGTTGAGGTAGCTGGCTGCTTCCTTCGCGTTGCTGGCTTTCGCTGAGGACCCTCCCCCTCAGCTGGTGCAGGACCAGAGGCAGTCGATTGGGTGGCTCCACGACGAGCAGCAAGATACTCGTTCATTGCTGGTGTCAACTCAGCATATGGAGCAGCAGGTACATCCTTTGGCATACCCCCTTGTTTTACTGGGACCTCAAATGATTGATCAGCAATTTGCTGATAAGCTTCACCCAGTTCACTTTCAAATACCAGGCTTAAGAATCGTGGAAATGGAATCAAGTTGGTTCTTACTCTAGCAGTCACCATTTCCCTTAGCCTCAAATAAATTTCAAGGGCGTAATCGATGTTCCTGTTGAACAACAACCCATGACCAAGCTTGAGCTCAAAATCTGAGCATTGGTCAAAGCTTCCTGACTTTTGACTCATGCACTGAGTCATCAACCCAAAGAAGTAGTACCACAGAGGTGGCATATGCTTTCTCAACGGTGTATGTGCCACTGGTCCAGCAAACCCAATGGTCTCCAACACCTCCCTTCTTAATTCGTCACTAGTAGGTGAAGCAACAAATGGTCCACCGGGCAATTGAAGAGCACGTCTAATAGCTTCGACGGTGACAGAGCAATTTAGGGTTTCAGTCACCATGCCACGAATACATGGAACGTTGCCGGGAGTGGTGGCAACAGTGGCAGTATACCAAAATCGTGCCAAACAGGCAGCATAGAATCGGGAAGGTACACCGGTGATGGCTCTTGCCAGAGGTGATTGACGGATGTATTCGATCAGGGCCTCATACCCTTTGTTAACCTTCGATTTGGGAATAGAGAGGGCATGTGCAGCATTGCCTCTAGATAGGCGAATCAGTGAGTGATCAGGTGCATTGGGAGCCCTAATCAGGTTGGGGTGGAGATTGAACAGTGGTCCTTGAACGACGTGTTCTTGAACCACCGGTTCCTCCGGTGCCGGTGCCGGTTGTGGGGCAGGTTGTGGTTGTTGTTGTGGTTCGACTGTTTGAGGTTGTTGTTGCTGTTGTTCCTCTTGCTGGCTTGCAGCACGTGGTGATTGCTGTTGTTGTTCTGCCATTGATGAGTATAGGATGAAGATTTGAAGATTGAAAAGATTTTGAGAGTAAAAGTGTGTGTATTTTGAAAAATGAATAACCGAAGGTTATTTTGTAAGATGAAACACACTTTTATCCGTTGTGAGTGGGTGAAAAAGTGCAGGAGAGAGAAAATTACTGTCATCTGCAGGCGCGTGGGCAGATGTGACAGACTGGCACGTTTTCAAAGGGAGACAGACGGTTGACATGACATTTATACGGCTTAAACACTCATTACTCCCATACAGCATTAAATGCATCAGATTTTATTTCAAACAAATTGATTTAAAACCTCAAAAATAATTTTTTTTTTGTATTAAATACAAAATACTTTTGTTACATTTAATATGTCATGAATTTAATTTAAATCATTGGAAGTAAATGAGTTTCCAGTTTTACGGAATCATTAAATTTGGAGAGCTATTTATTATTTCATTTAAAACATTTAAGTAACCAAAATATAAAAGACCTTGCTGTGCTGGTTGTTTGACATGTAGGCAGTAAGTAAATAAATGTGACTTACTGGTTTGCCCTACACGTTGTAGAACCAGCACACCAACAAAAGTTGTCCTTTATTTAAAGCTCAAGCATACCCAGCTCAGAGATGAGATAGTTAAAACGTTTCTCATCTAATGGCTTTGTAAATAGGTCTGCTAATTGCTGGTCTGTAGAAATAAAATGTAACTCAACATCACCCTTTTGAACATGATCCCTTATGAAATGATACCGAACATCGATGTGCTTAGTCCTTGAGTGCATCACAGGATTGTTGGTGATAGCAATTGCACTGGTGTTGTCACAGTAGATTGGAGTTTTTGTAACATGAACACCATAGTCCTTTAGCTGGCTTTGCATCCACAGTACTTGAGCAGTACAACTACCAGCAGAGACATATTCTGCTTCAGCAGTGGATGTGGACACAGTATTTTGCTTTTTGCTTGTCCAGCTGACTAGCCTACTACCCAGTAACTGGCACCCACCAGTAGTACTTTTCCTGTCTATTTTACACCCTGCAAAGTCAGCATCTGAATACCCAATTAGTTCAAAATCCTGGTCTTTGGGATACCAAAGACCACATTTAGCAGTACCTTTTAGGTATCTGAATATTCTTTTCACTGCCAGCAAGTGTGACTCTTTAGGATCAGCTTGATATCTGGCAAAGAGACATGTGGCGAACATAATATCTGGTCTGCTGGCTGTGAGATAAAGTAGGGATCCAATCATACCTCTATATTCAGTGATATTGACTGGTTCACCATTTGGATCAGCATCTATTTTAATGGATGCTGCCATTGGAGTCCCTATGTCTTTTAAACAGGTCAGACCAAATTTCTTTAACATATCTTTGATATATTTATCTTGACTTATGAATATTCCATCATCAAGTTGTTTGATCTGCAATCCTAAAAAGTATTGCAGATCTCTTTGTAAACTCATTTCATATGCCTTTGACATACGTTTTGAAAAATCTTGACAATGTTTTTCATTTTTAGAACCATAAATAATATCATCCACATATATCTGTACCAACAAGAGATCACCATCTATCTCTTTTGAGAATAGAGTGGTATCAATTGTTCCAACTTTAAAACCTATACCAGTGAGATACACATGAAGTGTCTCATACCATGCTCTTGGAGCCTGTTTAAGGCCATAAAGAGCTTTGTCTAGCTTGTAGACATGGTCTGGATATTTACTGCTTACAAAACCAGGAGGCTGTTTGACATAAACTTCTTCTTGCAGCTTCCCATTCAGAAATGCAGATTTAACATCCATCTGAAATACTCTAAAGTTCATCCTAGCAGCATATGCTAAGAACAATCTGATAGCTTCCATCCTAGCCACTGGTGCATAAGTTTCCCCATAATCCAATCCTTCTTCCTGTCTAAACCCTTGAGCAACCAATCTTGCTTTGTTTCTGATAACAACACCATCTTCATCCATCTTGTTTTTAAACACCCACTTAGTACCAATGATCTTCTTTGTCTTATCCTCAGGTTCAGGTACCAATGTCCACACTTTGTTCCTATCAAACTGAGTAATTTCTTCTTGCATTGAACCAACCCAGCTAGGATCTTGAAGTGCTTCCTCAGGACACGTGGGCTCAATGGTAGACACAAAATTAACATGCATACAAAAGTTACTGGTAGCATGCCTCCGTGTTTTAACACCACTCGCAAGATTACCAATAATCTGCTCAATCGGATGCTCCCTTGTCCATTTGGTGTTATGAACAGGTGAGCTGGTTGTAGAACACACAGCATCTTGATCATCAGCTGGTTCAGATGAGTGAGCAGCAACAGAAGGTTGCTGATCAATATCAGTAGAAACAGTACCAGCTTGTGATCTCTCAAAACCAGCAGACCTAGGCTCAAGTTGCAGCACTTCAGTAGAGCCAGTAGGTCCACTTGGTTTAGACACAGATGGAACAGAATGTTCCATTTCATCATCAGAGAACCCAGCAGCATGGATTGGTGAGGGTTGTGCTGCTGGCTCTTCATCATCAAGAGCTTGCTGAGTAGGCTCTTCAAACAGTAACACTTCATCTTCACGATCAGTAGATGAAGCAGAGGCAGTTTCATCGAATGTAACATTAATGGATTCTTCAAAACAACCTCTTCTTTTGTTGTAGACCCTATATGCCTTTGACATGTTGGAATATCCAAGGAATATACCTTCATCAGCTTTAGCATCGAATTTGCCCAGCTGATCCCTATTATTTAGAATGTAACAGGGAGTGCCAAATACATGAAGAAATGAAATTGAGGGTCTTCTTCCTTTGAGAACTTCATAAGCAGTTTTCTGATGTCTTTTCACAATAAGAGATCTATTCTGGGTAAAACAGGCAGTATTCACAGCTTCTGCCCAGTAGGAATTCTTCAACCCAGACTCAGCCAACATAGATCTTGCTGCTTCAATGAGAGTTCTGTTTCTTCTTTCTGCAACACCATTTTGCTGAGGTGTTCTCACAGCAGAGAAATTTTGGGAAATACCTTTGTCAGCACAAAATTCTTCTAATGTAGCATTTCTGAATTCTGTACCATGATCACTTCTTAGTTGCTTCACCAGTTGCCCATTCAAAAGCTCCATTCTTTTGATAAAATTGATGATTTCATCAGCAGCTTCACTCTTTTGCCTCAGAAAGAACACCCAAGTGTATCTCGAGTATTCATCAACAATAACCAGTGTATACTTCTTCCCACTACAGCTGGCCACATTCACTGGACCAAATAGATCCATATGAAGTAAGTGAAATGGTTTCTCAACAGATGAGATTTGCTTTGATTTGAACGAGGCATGGTGATGTTTTCCCTTTTCACAACCAGGACACAATCTGTCCTTCACATAAGACATTGTGGGTAGCCCAGACACCAAACTTCTACTGGATAATTTGTGAATATCTTTGAAGTTGAGATGTGAGAGTCTCTTGTGCCATAACCACTTCAGGTTGTCTGCTGCCTTCGAATAGAAACAAGTATCAGTTGTTGTGACTGCTGTGTTCATGTCAATTTGATACATGTTTTCATGACGTTTTGCAGTCAGCAGTGGCTTCCCTGTCTTATCAAAAATAGTACCAATTTTCTTTCTGAATTGGACTATCTTATTCTTGCTTGTCAGTTGGCTTATGCTGAGTAAGTTATGTTTAAGCCCAACTACATATGCAACATTCGAGAACGTGACATTCCCATTTGTCAAAGTACCAAAACCCTTTGTGTAACCCAACGAATTATCTCCATACGAAACAACTGGACCATCCTTTTCCTGATAGTCCATCAGCAGGGACTTACTTCCGGTCATATGTCTCGAACAACCACTGTCGAGATACCAGATTTGCTTGTTTTGAATGCCCTGCACAATAACTTAGAGATTAGTTCTTTTTGGGAACCCATCCAAGGATGGGTTCTGAAGGAGTCACCTTTGATGACTTCTTCTTTTCTACTGGCTTGCTAGAAGGAGCAGCAGATGGGGTTTGGGTTTGAGTACACTGGTTAGCCAGGTGAGCTTTGCTGCCACATTTGTAGCATTTTCTCACTTTTGGCTTTTGTGGCTGGTCATGCACAGATCTAATAAGGGCAGTAGGATCGGGTCGACTTTTAATTACTGCCTCAATTAGCTGGTCAAGCTTGGCTGTCATTATCTCAGTGATAGACAGCTCATCAGTCGAGTCAATTTTTGCTTTTCCCTTATGGGCAGCTTTCCTTTTGGAACCAGTACCATGACCATGGTGAACTGTCTTTCCTTTATCATTTGACAAGTTAGCGTGGGAAGTTGCTGGCTTGTCTTCTGATGCTGATGAACCAGTAGGTATCTTAACTGCTGCCTTAGATTTGCCAGTATTTCATTTCACTGGCTTGTCTGCAGCTACTGGGTGACCAGTAGATTGGTCATCAGCTGGCTTAGCACTGGTAGAACTCGAACACGAAGGGGAATCAGTTGGTTTAACTTTTCTCAAATTGTTTTCAGTGATTTCCCTTTTAATACGTCTTTCTTTCGGAGTCATGTAGTGGATGCTTGAGGGGTCAGTAGTCTCATCAATTGAGTTACTGGCTTCTCTTGCTCTAACTTCATCCTCCAAAATTTCTTTCATGGCAGGTGGTGGGGACACAGTAGGTCTAACAAATTTGTTTGTCACAACCTTTTTACCTTCAACTATCTTGGCAAAAGTATTTGGCAAGACAGCTTCAGGATCAGTTTCAAGAATCGGGTCCATGAAAGTAACTTCTGCAATAGCAGCAGCAGCAGCATAGTCACCAGCAAAGAAGGCTTGAACTTGGGCAGGCACCTGCTCGTTAACACATTTAGCTGTGCGTTGAGCAGATGTGCACCATGAAGCAACAACTCTTTTGAGATTGTCCAGCTGGGTCTTGACTTCTGCTGCCTCAACGTGAAGAGTTTCTAAAGCAAAGTTTTGTTTTTCAAGTTTGGAAATTGTATCTTTTAAGATCTTAATTTCATCATTTTTGCCTTTGAGTTTTTCATTTAAAGATTTGTTATTAGATTTCAAACTCTCTTCTCGTTTGCAGCTTCTGCATAAATCAATTCTTAGGTAGTCAAACATTTCAGCTTTTTCATCATCAGTATAAGTTCGAAAATTATCAACCTTATACATCATTTCAGTTTTCCATTGAGGAGAATCTCTGCTTTGATCAGCTTCCCTCATATCAGCCAAAAACGTACTACCACCATCATCCTCATCAGACTCCTCTACCTCTTTGGCCATCAAACACAGCCTTTTACCAGTAGCATAACCAGCACCATCATCATCAGCTTCACTATCAGAAGATGAGGACGTGCTGGCTTCATCCCAGTCATGATGTTCAGCAACTAGAACCTTTTCTGGCTGTTTACCCTTCTTGTCAGTCTTTGCACTTTCCTTCATCTGAGCTTTCATAGCTTTGTACTTGTTTTTGTACTTATCAGCTTTTGAGAAAGAGTTAGCATGTGACGTGGAAGGTTTCTTGGACATGCATTCAGCAGCAAAATGTCCAACCTTCCCACAATTAAAGCACTCAGATTTAGGACCCTTGACTGACTTGCTGTTGTACCTAGCATTTGGCTTTTTGCTCCCTTTGTATGACTTGCTGGTTCTACTACGATTGAACCTTTTGAACTGCCTAGCCAGCAGAGCCATACCTTCAGCAAACCCTTCTACATCACTTTCATCTGTACTGCTTTCTTCAGACCCAGTACCACTTTCCTCAATACTATCAGCTGACTCTTGTTCTGCCAGTAACTTTTGAACCAGTAAAGCTTTTTGAGCTTTCTTCCATTTAGCAGCAGCAATAAGAGCAGCATCATCATTTTTAGATGATTTTGAAGTGGTGGGGGCAGACCTAAAATTTTCTTTCATGTTAAGTTCAAACTTGGCTTCTGCCTTCTCATGATTCCAAAGGGAACTGTAGAGAGAAGACAGGTTAAAGTTCTTTAGGGTCTGTGTGGTTCTTAATGGGTCAGTAACAGGTTTCCATTTACATGGCAGTGCATCAATGAATTTGTTCACTTGTTCAAATTCAGTGTAGGTTACATTTAAAGTGGTCAGGTCTGCTATCAAAGAGTTAAACCTAATGAAGGTTTGCTTAAGGGTTTCATTCTTATAGGCAAAGAACATTTCATATTCTCTTTTAAGAGCAATCATCCTGTTCTGCCTAACTTCTCCCATACCCTCATAGGTGACATCTAGGTAGTCAAGCATAAGCTTAGCATTTTCTTTTCCCTTGATCAGTTTGAACAGTGGGTTAGGCAAAGTTATGGCTAACAGGGTTCTGATTTTAGGGTCAAGACCAACTCGACGTTTATCCTCATCATCCCATCTAGAGGGAGTGAGAATAACCTCTCTGCCAGGAATGGCAGGAGTGTCAGCTGTTGCTGGTGCACTACCAACTGTCTCAGTGGGAACAAAAGGGCCATCTTTGGCAATTCCAGGCATGAGTGAATCCACAGACTCAAGGTGTAGCATGAACCTTGCCTTCCAGGTTTCATACTCATCTTCATCAAACTTAGGTGGTCTGTTAGATGAGCCATTCTCAAGGTAAGCTGAGTTTGAATACGAAGCCATAAGAGAATTCAGATCCAAGATATTAATTATCAAGACTGAAGCTCTGATACCAGTTGTTGGTCCCTTAATAACAACAGGAGTATTGTAGAGGGGGGGTGAATACAATTCTTTTCTTAATCAACTAGTCAGTTAATCACGTTTAGTATTCTGTAGTAAATAATATAGAGTCACAGGTAATTTTCAACTGTTATTCTTTATTGATTAAATCAGAAAGAATCACAACTATCCTTGGCGGAAATGATAGTTGGTTGATACAGATTACCTAGATTATAGCTAAGAGACAAACTAAAGCTATTACACGGTTTGGACTCTAACAAATAAACCCACACCACTACTTTTTACAATAGTGGATACAACAATATATATAGTAGTTCTATTAACTGTGTAATTAGTCTATTGTCCACTAGTACATTGGATGCTTTGTACTTGTGGGGACAATTGTGTCAGAAGGCGTGCTTTCCTTCTTTCCTCTTAGGTAGCTATTTGCTGGAACACACCCATTCGGTTTGGCACTACCATTTGATTTAAACAAATGGAATGTTGTGTTCCCTAGGTATGATTAAAGTATAACACATGTCTGCACATGCGTTCCACTTCTGCATTCCCACGTGGTCTTGTAAGGTCACTTGTCAGCCGCCGACTCCTGTCCTTTTCTGTTCAACTTTGTCTTCGACTTCTGTTGAATAGTGCGTTGATGTAGACCACTCTGGGAAACTACCATGCTTGTAATGGAGCATGGCTGTCTTGTGTTGTATGCTAATATCCAGACTTACTGGTCCTTCATATGCTGAGTCACTTGATATTCTTGATTTGCTGGGTGCACATCCTGTGCTGATTCGAAGAATACATATCTACCTTGTGCTGATAGACTAGGCAGCATACTAAACACTCGACACAGCTATATTAGCTGACTATACATAAACAAACGTGTGCTGGCTGCACATAACACTTTAGTGCAAATAAATATTGTTTTGTCATAATTAAATCCTTAATTATTTTGGGGACTCAACAGTATCATCTGCAGATTGCGGTTGTTGCATTGCTCTATCCACAGAAAAGGTAACACTCTCGTCCTCTATACTTAGGGTCAGTTTCTTACCAAACACGCCTATTATTACTTTAGTCGTGTTTAAGAATGGTCTTCCTAATATGAGAGGAACTCAAGAATCTTCTTCCATGTCCAGAATAACAAAATCTACTGGAAATACTAAAGTACCAACTTTAACTAGCATGTTCTCCATTATCCCTCTAGGATATTTTACTGATCGATGGGCTAGTTGTATACTTATTCGTGTTGGTTTCAATTCTCCAATGTCTAGTTTAGCGTATAGTGAATACGGCATTAGATTTATACTAGCACCTAAGTCTGCCAATGCTTCTATTGAACTAAGACTACCCAGAAAACATGGAATTGTGAAACTTCCTGGATCTGATAATTTTTCTGGTATCTTATTCAACAGCACTGCAGAACAATTAGCATTCATAGTAACAGCCGAGAGTTCTTCAATTTTCTTTCTATTTGTGATTAGATCTTTCAGAAATTTAGCATATCTAGGCATTCCTGAAATCACATCAATGAAAGGAAGATTGACATTTATTTGTTTAAACATATCCAAGAATTTGGATTGCTCGGATTCAAGTCTCTCTTTTCTCATTTTACTCGGGTAAGGAAGTGGTGGTTGGTATGGTTTAACATAAGGTTTAGCTTTAACTATGTTATCTTCATTAACCTTTTCAACTACCGGTTCTTTTTCCTTATCTTGATCAGATTGTGGTTCTTGTGGAGTAGGAATAGCTTCATCAGAAATTACAGGTATTTCAGGTGGTTTAAGTGTAATACCACTTCTTGTAGTAATGGCTTTAGCTGTTTCATTCCGGGGGTTAGCATTTGTATCACTAGGTAGACTTCTCGGTTTTCTTTCACCTATCAACCTTGCTAGGTTGCTCACTTCTTGTTTCAGATTTTGGATAGAAGCTTGTTGATTTCTAAATGCTTGAGCATTTTGTTCATTGATTTGTGTCTGAGATGTGAAAAACTGAGTTTGAGATTCAACTAGCTTCGATATCATGTCTTCTAAATTTAGCTTTTTATCATCGGTTTGTGGTGGTTTGTTTTGAAAATTAGGTCTTTGCTGATTGTAAGTATTATTGGATACTTGTTGATTGCTAGGACCTTGTTGGTTGTTGTATGGAACATTTTGGTTATAATTCTGATTTTGATTGTAGATTGGTCTTGGCGGTTGATAATTATTCTGATAATTATTTCCAGGCCTTTGGTTTATGTATGAAACACTCTCTCTTTGTTCCATTGTTAGTTCAATACTGAGGCAATCTTTTGTTAAATGTGGTCCTCCACACTGCTCATAACTAATTCTTATTGAGTGGATATCTTTAGTCATCTTTGAGACGACCCGACCCAATCCATAGGGACGAATACAATAACATATGATAACATTGCGAGGTACTTGACCTCTATATGATACATTTTACAAACGTTGCATTTATTCTTAAAAGGCAAACTATCATTACATCAATATTTGACATTTTCGTCTAACATTTCATAATATCCAAATGACCTAATCTGTCATTTACTTATTTATATTCTCTATTGAACTCCAATGACTCGAATGCAACGTCTTTGTATCATGGCTTAAAAGGTCCCAAGTAGTATCCTTAACATGAGCTAATGCACAGCGGAAGACTTAATTCATACCTGAGAATAACATGCTTTAAAACGTCAACATAAAGTTGGTGAGATATATAGGTTTGATGCTAGCAGCGTTATAACAATGGAACACAAGATTTCATATATAAAC
The DNA here is from genome assembly GCF_046630445.1 of Rutidosis leptorrhynchoides. Taxonomy (NCBI): domain Eukaryota; kingdom Viridiplantae; phylum Streptophyta; class Magnoliopsida; order Asterales; family Asteraceae; genus Rutidosis; species Rutidosis leptorrhynchoides. The sequence continues at coordinate 40,848,715 of NC_092340.1, forward strand.
ATTTTAATAAAAATATTCTAAGTGGTTGAGCACTTGGTAACCATACTTAACATTTAATCACGTCGCATATTCCCTTTATTATGAAATCTTACTACCCCGTACCAAGGTGTAGTCACGAAACGAAGTACTGTGCAACCGTTGAATACTGGTCGTCCAGTCCGGTTGGGGTTGTCAGGCCCGATAGATCTATCAACAGGATTCGCGTTTACAATACCGCTGTAAATATTAGTTACCAAGCTACAGGGAAGTATGCCAGTGGTACAACTCAACGTAGAATATATTTTTCAGTTACTTGTGTCCATAGCGTAAAACATAAAATACATGTATTCTCATCCCGAAATATTTAGAGTTTAAAAGTGGGACTATATACTCACTTTTGTCTTGAAGATATGTAATTTCGACTTGGTCTCCGATTGATATCACGAACCTATCCATATATAATATATCAATACCTTTTCTTTTTAAACAATCGTCACATATATATACTTATAATACTTTTAATACTTTTAATAATTCCTTAGTCCGTAGTTAGCAGTCCGATGTTAGTAATTCAATTTTAATGGTTCATATTTAGTTGTTTAATAAACCCCCAATGAAATAAATAAAACCCCCATCGTATATGTATTGGTCGAGATTAATCTTGACCCATGGTACCGGTGTTGTCAAATGACGTGTTGCGTACATAAAGTACCGGTGTTGTCAAATGACGTGTTGCGTACAATCATGGGATCTTATGATTAATCTTCTCGTATTGTTTACGGGTGATCCTGAACCACATAAAATTAAATTATGAGTACATATGTATAAAATATCATGTTACTTTAGGAAGATGTGATTTATTTAATTTTCTCCAATTATTTTCGTGGCTAAGCTAGTCTTGGATATCCGATTTTGTTTTGGTCATAATTTCTTCGTTACAACTCCGTTTTCGTTGATTCAACTTTCCAATTCCTTGGATCGAGTCCCTCTTTAAGAATATGAACTGTAAATACCTTAGTTTGTATTCTAAATCATAGGTCATAGGTCAAATTTTGGTGAAACTTATGAAGTTAATCATTTTTGTTACAAAAACATCATTTAATGACCATTTTTCTAAAAATACTTATACTATGAATTAAATCATGAAATTTTTATGTGTTAACATATTCATAAAAAATATCATTTTTCCAGAATATAAACCTCCAATTCAAAGTTCAAGATGGTTTTTAATTATCCAACCCAAAACAGCCCCCGGTTGCACTCCGACGTCATAAAAACAGTTTTTTAAGGTATTCTTTGAAAAACCAAGTTATACCTTGTTAAATTAGCATATATTTAAGTTATATTACAGGTCTTGAAGTATTTTAAAAGTTAAGTTAGAAGGATCTATTTAGTTTGCAAACAAGTTTGAAATCATTCAAACTATGTTTTTGTTGTTAAAATTGTATACCATACAATAAGATAGCTATATATATATGAATCGAATAAGGTTATGAACAAAGTTACTACCTCAAGTTACTTGGACAAGATTGCTGTAAAAGAGGAGTAAAAACCTAGAACCAAAAGAGTGATGAAATTGGATGAAAGATTGGAAGCAACTTAAGACATAAACTTGAATTGAAAGTTGTATTTTTGTAGTGTTTTTGTTGATCTTTTTATGGTGGTGTTTAAGGTGATTCTTGAGAGGATTTTTGCTGGAGTTCTTAGAGAGACATGAGGCTAGTAAGTGTGTGTGTTTAGCTAGAGAAATGATGTTCCAAAAATTGAAAATGGATGCATGTATTTATGGTGGTGTAAAAGGTGTATAAATTTGTAATTTTGTGAAAAGATCTTTTAATCATGTGAAATTGTCATACTAAATAACAAAAGTAGTTACCTTATACATAAGGCATGAACAAGGGCTGGTTGGTGGTGATTTGATGTGTATATACCAATAGTAAATACGTATAGAAGCTAGGTATGATACGAGTACATATACTCTAGATATACGTATAGAAATCTTGTGAAAAATGGAATGAGGATTCAAATATAGCTATCTTTTGTGAATATACTTATATTGTTTTATGTATTTAAGTCTTTAAAAGTGATTAAATACATTATATATACGATATATGTATAAACATTATAGGTCGTAAGTATTTATGTCAAATAACGTTACGTATAGTTATCGTTTTGAAAGCTTAAGTTAGTAGTTTCAAAATATACTTATAACTTATTGTTATTAATACAAAATGAGATATTTAAACATCCTTAAATCATGTTAAATATGTATATATACATATATATACACAAACATATAATTAACATATATTGTATAGTTCGTGATATCATCGGTCAAACTAGACGGTTAAACGTTATGTAAAACTCTTTTCAAAATCATAAATCTCAACAATTTAGATTGCTTATCATGTTGGTAAGTTTTAATTTATGTAAATATTAATCTTATAAGTGTAAAACGATCGGAAAAATCCGGGTCGTTACAGTACCCACCCGTTAAAGAAATTTCGTCCCGAAATTTGGTAGAGGTTGTCATAAATAACAATAGGAATGTTTTCATGACGAATATGAGGTATTAATAGAGTTTTATCATTATTGGAAGATATGGATAAAACGATTCGGTCATGTGAAGCGCACGAGTGAAGCTATCACAAAAGAATGAAATGAGTGAATATAGAATTGTTTTAACCGATGTCGAGATTAGGATTGATTTCCAGAATTTAAGGGATTTAAAGAAAATCTTATGTAATAAGATTTGGTTCTTCGATGATTTAGAAAACAGGATCTCCTTTGATTTAATGCGATAATCTATTTCGATTTCTTTGTCGGATATTTCACTATAAATCCACCTCCTTCCCTTTCTTACTTCCATACCTCACATCTCTTACTCTTCCTCCTCTAATTCATACCTTAAGGTATCCTTTAAAATGCTTCATCCCGTTCTGATTTTTGTTATACTTCTAACTTTCATATCTTTCATTCTTCTCTTTCATCTACCGCTAGAAGAATCTATTCACTTTTATGATTTTCTTGGAATTATAATGTTTCTAATTCTCCCGTGTCTTTACGTCGCCATACGTATTGATACACACGGTTTGTAGTTTCTGGGTGGTTATTGGGTTTGATATCTTTCCTTATATTTCGATGCTCCTGCTTCTGTTTTCCACAATCATTGTCATCCATAGTTAATACTCTCTCTTATTTGCTGTAATCTATACCCCAATTTCTATTTTGGGACTTTGTCCCTTCGTTTCTTCTTCCCGTCCTTGAGTCAAGCGATCAATAGTTCGAAATTCGTAGGTATAAAATTCGGAATGAACATAGCTAATGCTCTAAGAAAGGAATGGTAATGGCACGATTTTGATTTGTCAAATTACCAGAATATCCAGGAAAATAGAACTATCAAGATGATTTGTTCTTAATATGTTTCGGAATTGGATAGAATGTAAAAGTCGTGTAACATGGCACATGATGACGGTACTGTGAATCATCATATTCCATTAGAAACTTAACATGACTTACTGTAATATAATGAAGTTGATCAAGTTTCATTATATTATACTAGTTCATGCATCAGTTCCCAACACTGCTTCAGAACATTCCTATTTTAAACTTGAAGGATTTAGAAACTAACACAGTTTCCTTTATATTGTAACGCAGATATTACAGAGAGATAAATGATTTCAGATAAGGATAGTGGTGAAAATATCTTCAGAAATATTGAGGATATTTATAATGAAAGATATGATAATATCTTGGAATTTCTAATGTCGAAGGATGATGATGAAGATTGACCCGTAAGGGTTTAGATTCAGAACCAAGGTGTTTGCTACAGAATCGTCATAATTCTTTATGTACAAGTTTAGTCCTTGTAACTTGTTCAGAGTCTCCTTCATGGTTTGTTCAATCCGGTTTTCAGTACCAATTTTCTATCGAGCGTCCCTAACACTTCCTTCTTTTATCATCAACATTTGGTCATTAAGACCTTCTACAACATGCTGCTTCGTCAGTATTTTCAAAGTTATCGGATCTGGGTCATTGGTTATCAAACCAAGATGGTTTAAGGAGAATTGTATTTTTAGATGATTAAACGCTGATGGTAATATGATGGAATATAAAAGGTTCTCCGGTAACGATGGCGAAAGAACAACGTATATATATATATCGAGATTGTAATAAGAGTAGTCTTACTGAGATATCGAAGTGGAGCTGTGACAAAATTAGTTAATTGAAAAGGAATCGCGTGATTGTTTTTGCTAATGGATGATAAGGAATTCGATGCGGATACGTTTTAACTATAACTTCGAGTTCAAAAATTTTTAGGTGCATAACTGTATGCATAATTCTTTATTCCGTAGACGAGGTACGGCTGGTTGAACTTCTCGATCGAGATGTTTTCAAGAATCATGAAAAGTTGTGAATGCGAATTGTAATCGTCAAGATACAAATGAGGTTTAAAATAGAATCAAGTGGCAAACTTGAAGGATTGTTTAGTTTCATATGTAATAATCATCATTTTAACTCATTTTTAATTGTCCAAAGTTAGCAGTCCAATAGTCCGATTGTCCAATGGTTCAATAAATTCATATATGAACTAAATATATAATATTCGAATTACTTAATACGTATCGTGACCCGTGTACTGGTCTCGGTGTCGATCACAACTCAAAGTATATATATATTTTGGAATCAACTCCGACCCTGTATAGCCAACTCCCACCTTCACATATAGAGTGTCTATGGTTGTTCCGAAATATATATATAGATGGATCAATATGATAAGTCGAAACCTTGTATACGTGTCCCGTTATTTAAAATGCGTAAAATAAATAAATATATATCATGACCCATTATACAACGTGTTGTCTCAGAATTAATCCGACGTGTTGTTGTACATGTGTCCCGACGGTATGTAAAGTACAGAAATTAAAATTGCAAGAATGTAAATTGCGATAAATTAAATATTAATCAGTTAGCTGGGAACAGTTAGCCGGAACAGTTAGCGTGTAATCCTATCACAATTTCAATTAATTAATTCATCTGTTTCTAACAATTTTTATTTTGCCAATGTTTCTTCATTATGCCACTTGTTGGATTCGGATAGGTAAAAATCCAAATATGAAATTTAATTGGAAATGGTTAATCTGGGGTGAACGGATACGTATATCGATAATTGTAAGTAGGATAATAAATGATCGTTGAATCAGATTCGAAGAATGTACAGTGTAACTTGTTAATGTGAATTCTAAATATTCCTTGGGTACTACCCACCCGTTAAAATATTTTCATCATTAACAGTTTGTATGAATGAAATTTTTAATTACAATCTTTATGAAAATATATTTTCATATATATTTTCTTCGGAGGTAACTATGAATTTAATGAGTCAATAAAATATTCAACTCATTTGATTTATCGTTATTACTAGATTACATAATCTCCAAAACATTAGAGATTACATAATCGTCATGTCGAACGAAGAACGATACGTAAAGAAGAGGTAATCGGTGTAGAATGATATGTAGAACAAAGATCATATTCGAAGTTCAGATGATGATGTTGAGGTACGTGGTGCGGATGTGATTGTTGGTGGTGGTAATGATACGGTTGGTGTTGATGCTGATGATGTCGTTGACGTCGATGATGCTACTGGTACTGAAGATTGCGAGGTTGATGTTGTTAACGGTACTGGTTATGCTGCTGGTGCTGCTGCTGGTGTTTGTAACCTTCGCACCGTGTTCTCCAAAGCCGTCACACGAGCGCGAAGTTCGTTAATTTCTGCTAGTACACCAGGATGATTGGCGGTTGGAGTGAGCGAATGAACAAGATCCGAAATATGGGATAGGATATAATCGTGACGAGATACTCGAGAAATGAGAGAGAAAATGGTTTCTCGAACAGGTTCGCCGGTAAGTGCTTCAGGTTCGTCACCAATGGGGCAATTCGGTGGGTGAAAAGGATCACCTTCTTCTTGTCTCCAATAATTTAGTATACTACGAACCCATCCCCAATTCATCCAGAATAGATGATGAGAAATTGGTTGATTCATTCCAGTGACGCTGCCTTCGGAGCCCGAATGGAAATCCATATCAGCGTAGCTGTCGGAGTCGGAGGAATTCGAACTGGACGCGGAGTTCATCTTGTACAGTCGGGGAAATGAATTTTTGGTTTAGAATAGATTATAGGAGTTGGGTTTGGTATTCTTCAATACATAATTTACATATGTATTTATAATACTCAAAATCCCGTGAATTACGGAGAATCTTTGAAATTCGTCAGGCAATGTCTATAGCAACAGATACGCTAGGATACGAATTTTGTCTATACACTATCGATGCACCAAATGCAGTAAGACGTGTCTAGACTTAAGAATACTAAGCAGGCAATTCTTAAGGATGATAAGCAGATGATTTTTGACTAGATATGATAAGCAAAACTTTTGACATGTAGACACGGTCAAAGTCCAGACTCACTAATGCATCCTAACAACTACCAGTTAGACACACTAATGCAAGGCCTGGTTCGCTAAGACCAACGCTCTGATACCACATGAGACGACCCGACCCAATCCATAGGGACGAATACAATAACATATGATAACATTGCGAGGTACTTGACCTCTATATGATACATTTTACAAACGTTGCATTTATTCTTAAAAGGCAAACTATCATTACATCAATATTTGACATTTTCGTCTAACATTTCATAATATCCAAATGACCTAATCTGTCATTTACTTATTTATATTCTCTATTGAACTCCAATGACTCGAATGCAACGTCTTTGTATCATGGCTTAAAAGGTCCCAAGTAGTATCCTTAACATGAGCTAATGCACAGCGGAAGACTTAATTCATACCTGAGAATAACATGCTTTAAAACGTCAACATAAAGTTGGTGAGATATATAGGTTTGATGCTAGCAGCGTTATAACAATGGAACACAAGATTTCATATATAAACATTTTAATAAAAATATTCTAAGTGGTTGAGCACTTGGTAACCATACTTAACATTTAATCACGTCGCATATTCCCTTTATTATGAAATCTTACTACCCCGTACCAAGGTGTAGTCACGAAACGAAGTACTGTGCAACCGTTGAATACTGGTCGTCCAGTCCGGTTGGGGTTGTCAGGCCCGATAGATCTATCAACAGGATTCGCGTTTACAATACCGCTGTAAATATTAGTTACCAAGCTACAGGGAAGTATGCCAGTGGTACAACTCAACGTAGAATATATTTTTCAGTTACTTGTGTCCATAGCGTAAAACATAAAATACATGTATTCTCATCCCGAAATATTTAGAGTTTAAAAGTGGGACTATATACTCACTTTTGTCTTGAAGATATGTAATTTCGACTTGGTCTCCGATTGATATCACGAACCTATCCATATATAATATATCAATACCTTTTCTTTTTAAACAATCGTCACATATATATACTTATAATACTTTTAATACTTTTAATAATTCCTTAGTCCGTAGTTAGCAGTCCGATGTTAGTAATTCAATTTTAATGGTTCATATTTAGTTGTTTAATAAACCCCCAATGAAATAAATAAAACCCCCATCGTATATGTATTGGTCGAGATTAATCTTGACCCATGGTACCGGTGTTGTCAAATGACGTGTTGCGTACATAAAGTACCGGTGTTGTCAAATGACGTGTTGCGTACAATCATGGGATCTTATGATTAATCTTCTCGTATTGTTTACGGGTGATCCTGAACCATATAAAATTAAATTATGAGTACATATGTATAAAATATCATGTTACTTTAGGAAGATGTGATTTATTTAATTTTCTCCAATTATTTTCGTGGCTAAACTAGTCTTGGATATCCGATTTTGTTTTGGTCATAATTTCTTCGTTACAACTCCGTTTTCGTTGATTCAACTTTCCAATTCCTTGGATCGAGTCCCTCTTTAAGAATATGAACTGTAAATACCTTAGTTTGTATTCGAAATCATAGGTCATAGGTCAAATTTTGGTGAAACTTATGAAGTTAATCATTTTTGTTACAAAAACATCATTTAATGACCATTTTTCTAAAAATACTTATACTATGAATTAAATCATGAAATTTTTATGTGTTAACATATTCATAAAAAATATCATTTTTCCAGAATATAAACCTCCAATTCAAAGTTCAAGATGGTTTTTAATTATCCAACCCAAAACAGCCCCCGGTTGCACTCCGACGTCATAAAAACAGTTTTTTAAGGTATTCTTTGAAAAACCAAGTTATACCTTGTTAAATTAGCATATATTTAAGTTATATTACAGGTCTTGAAGTATTTTAAAAGTTAAGTTAGAAGGATCTATTTAGTTTGCAAACAAGTTTGAAATCATTCAAACTATGTTTTTGTTGTTAAAATTGTATACCATACAATAAGATAGCTATATATATATATATGAATCGAATAAGGTTATGAACAAAGTTACTACCTCAAGTTACTTGGACAAGATTGCTGTAAAATAGGAGTAAAAACCTAGAACCAAAAGAGTGATGAAATTGGATGAAAGATTGGAAGCAACTTAAGACATAAACTTGAATTGAAAGTTGTATTTTTGTAGTGTTTTTGTTGATCTTTTTATGGTGGTGTTTAAGGTGATTCTTGAGAGGATTTTTGCTGGAGTTCTTAGAGAGACATGAGGCTAGTAAGTGTGTGTGTTTAGCTAGAGAAATGATGTTCCAAAAATTGAAAATGGATGCATGTATTTATGGTGGTGTAAAAGGTGTATAAATTTGTAATTTTGTGAAAAGATCTTTTAATCATGTGAAATTGTCATACTAAATAACAAAAGTAGTTACCTTATACATAAGGCATGAACAAGGGCTGGTTGGTGGTGATTTGATGTGTATATACCAATAGTAAATACGTATAGAAGCTAGGTATGATACGAGTACATATACTCTAGATATACGTATAGAAATCTTGTGAAAAATGGAATGAGGATTCAAATATAGCTATCTTTTGTGAATATACTTATATTGTTTTATGTATTTAAGTCTTTAAAAGTGATTAAATACATTATATATACGATATATGTATAAACATTATAGGTCGTAAGTATTTATGTCAAATAACGTTACGTATAGTTATCGTTTTGAAAGCTTAAGTTAGTAGTTTCAAAATATACTTATAACTTATTGTTATTAATACAAAATGAGATATTTAAACATCCTTAAATCATGTTAAATATGTATATATACATATATATACACAAACGTATAATTAACATATATTGTATAGTTCGTGATATCATCGGTCAAACTAGACGGTTAAACGTTATGTAAAACTCTTTTCAAAATCATAAATCTCAACAATTTAGATTGCTTATCATGTTGGTAAGTTTTAATTTATGTAAATATTAATCTTATAAGTGTAAAACGATCGGAAAAATCCGGGTCGTTACAATCTTTTCCATTCGTCTCTCGACAGCATCTATCTTTGCGGAAATGGAATCTAAGTCATGGCTAGAATCGGCTCTAGCTGCTTTAGATGATCTAACGATATCTTTTTCTTGGTGCCACTCATGTGAGTGGGAAGCAGTGTTATCAATAATTTTGTAAGCATCAGTTGCTGTTTTCTTCATAATGGAACCACCAGCTGCTATATCGATGTCTTTGCGTGTAGTGATGTCGCATCCTTGGTAGAATATTTGTACTATTTGACAGGTGTCTAAACTATGTTGCGGACATCCCCTCAATAACTTTCCAAATCTTGTCCACGCCTCATATAGAGTTTCATTTGGCTTTTGTGTGAACGTAACAATTTCTCCTTGAAGTCTCACGGCTTTAGATGCCAGAAAGAATTGTTTAAGAAATTTTTCAACTAAAACGTCCCATTATCAATCGCCCCTTCAGGTAATGATTCTAACCAATCTTTGGCTTCTCCCTTTAAAGTCCAGGGAAATAACATGAGATATATCTGTTCATCCTCCACTTCTCTTATTTTAAATAAAGTACAGATCCTATTAAATGTACGAAGATGTTCGTTTGGATCTTCCTTCGGCGCACCACTAAATTGGCATTGATTTGTTACCATGTGTAGGATTTGTCCTTTGATTTCATAATCTGGTGCATTAATGTCTGGTTGAGTAATTGCGTAACCTTGGCCAGTGCGTTTAGCTCGCATTCGGTCTTCCATACTTAGAGGTTCCAGATTTTCCATGATTGAATTTGTTGAATCTGAATCACTAGAGGATTTTGATTTAATGGTTGGTTCCTCGACAATCACCGTTTGAATGATTGGTGGTTCCGGAGGAAAGATTAATGGTTCAGGATCTCTGAATTGTCCCTGAATATCCTCCGAATTCTCAATTGTGAGGTCGGGTTCAAAAAATGGATTATCGGAAATTTGAATTGGTGTACTTGGTTGACTGGATGACGATTCTAAAGAAAAATCAACGGCGATAATATTTGCTAGATGTCTTAATCGAGTTACAGGTGGTGAACGTACAAAAGGTGGTGAACGTTTTGCTTGGTGCATTCACTGAATATCCTATTAGTTATAAAAGATAAAAATTATTTACGTTATCAAATTAACAGACTTTTCTGCTTTTGCCCACATTTCGAATAGCCAAAAGATGTAGCAGGGAGCCAGAACCCTTTAAATCGGAAGCTCACAACTCAGCCACTAACAAATCCAACTATTACTACGAAGCAGAAAATTTGAATGTCTATCAATTTAACCGCTTAAAATAATTTTTCGTTGAATTTTAAAGAAATTTAGAGAGAAGAAATAGAAAATTCTATGTCCTAAAAACTAGAGTGTCGAGAAATAAGAAAGAAAAAGAGCGCGTCGAAAAACGTCGAAAAATAAAAGGTCGAAAAATAAAAGGTCGAAAAATAATAGGCGTCGAAAAATAAAAATAAGAAAGTAGCGCGTCGAAACTTAAAAAGGAACTAAAAGCTAAGAATTAAAAGTTGCGTCTAAAAATATTAAAGCTTAAAAAAAAAACTATATCCCAAAACGGCAATAACTTAAAAAGGTACTAAAAATATAAAAATGGCGTCGCAAAATTCTAAAGCACCTAAATCTTAGTCTAAAAAAAAGCACTTAAGGGATTTTACGGCAAAGCCTAAAAATCTAGAAATAAAAATAACTATGGCAAAAATTATGACTTTAAACTAAATACGAGCGAAAAATACAAATATTACGCTAAAATAAATAAAAAGATACAAAATATAAAATAATCTTAAAGTTGCAAAAAGTACAATTTTTATAAAAATATTATTTTTATATTATTTATTTTTTAAAACTATTAATTTTATAATTTATTAAAACTAATTAAACTTAATAATACAAATAATAAATAATCTAAACTAAATAATATAAAAAATATAACCCTAATTAGGGTTTAAAGTAATAATAATAAATAATACTCCGTAATTAATGCAAATTTAGGTCAAACTGTGGCGTGTCAGACAGGGCCATGCGATCGCATGGTCCTCACGTTAAAAATCCATGCGGTCGCATGGATAAGGATTTCGGGCCAGGTGGGTTGGGCTGCTACAGTTCGGGCCTGTATACTTATTTTTTTTTCTCTTTTCTGTTTTAATATTTATATAAAAATATATATAAATTGAATAAAAACTATATTTTTACAAACTAAAAATAGAAATAGAAATATTTTATAATTTATATATTTTATCAAACTCTTAAAAATATAAATATATTGTTATTTTTTTTATGTTTTTGAAAATTTAATATTTAAAACGTATATTTTTTTTATACAAAGAACTAAATAAATCTTTTTTTTTTTATATATAGCGTTTCGCTTCCGGCGTTTTAGTGTCCCCGGCAGTGGTGCCAAAAATACTTGATGTGTGCGAGGTGGTATATGAAATAGTATTAATTTTTGCAAGGAAATACTATTAAATACGATACAATTTTACACAAGATATTTATTTATTTATAGAATGGATATACCTAAACCTTGCTACAACACTTATAGGCAGTGTACCTAATCGTACAGTAGTGTAGTTTTTAGTAAGTCCGGTTCGTCCACAGGGAACTCGCCAAGTTTAACGCTATATTTTTTAAAATTATATTTGTAAATAAATATATATTGTAATTATTATTATAAAAGGGGGTTTTTACCGTTTAATGACCGGTTTGTCGATTTTAAAACTTTAGTCGCAGTTAAAACCTAATGTAAAATATTAAAAATAAATATAACTTAATTTAAAGCATAAAGTAAATAACGATAATGAAATTGCGATAAATAAAAGTGTGATAAAATAAAATTGCGATAATTAAAGAGTACAATAATTAAAAGTGCAATTAAATATAATGACAAAAAATAAAAGTGCGATAATTAAAAGTGCAATTAAATAAAATGACAATAAATAAAATTGCTATAATTAAAAGTGTGTTATAATTCAGTAGGCTTATAACTACCTTTAGTGGTTCTTGACTGTAGAAGGTATATAGAGATAGAGATACTGTAAAACGGAGAAAACAAAGGTTGAACAAAAGGTATGAGTAATTGGTTTTTTATTTATAGAAAAATGTACAATGAGAGTTTGGTGGCATTTGGAATCTAGAGAGAGAGTGTTTTTTGTTAACTAAAAAATACATCCAATAAACTCTAACTCAACACACCTATTTATACTCAAAAAAATATACTATGCAATATCTATAATAATAATAAAATTATCATCCAATTATTACTTTTATAACACTCCCCCTTGGATGATAATTTTATTAGTGAATAACTAGTACTGCCTCGTTAAAAACCTTGCTAAAGAAAACCCTTTGGGATAAAACTTTAGCTAAGGGAAAAAGAGTGCAGCATAGAGTTGACTCCCCCTCAAGTAGGCAACGCCTGAGTTGTTACATCTTCTGAACATGCCTCATGCCAATATTATGAACGTGTGTTCTGAAAATAGCAGTTGGAAGTGCTTTGGTGAAAAAGGTCAGCAGAGTTTTTGCTGGACTGAACATATCTCATTTCAATCTGGTTGTCCTTAATGAGATTTTGAGTGTATGAGAAGAATCTAGGGGGTATGTGTTTTGTTCGGTCACTTTTGATATACCCTTCTTTCATCTGTGTTATGCAAGCTACATTATCTTCATAGATAGTTGTTGAACTTTTATTGCGTTCTAGTCCACAAGAATCAGTAATGAGTTGTGTCATTGATCTCAACTAAAAACATTCCCGACTGGCTTCATGTAATGCAATTACTTCGGCATGATTTGATGATGTTGCAACAAGTGTTTGTTTTTGAGAACGCCATGATATTGCGGTACCTCCATTTAGGAATACATATCCATTTTGAGATTTAGCTTTATGTGGATCAGATAAATAACCTGCATCTCCATAACCAACCAAATCTTGTTTTGATTCGTTAGAATAAAATAATTATAAATCAGTAGTTCCCCGAAGGTATCAAACTATTTGTTTGATCCCATTCCAATGTCTTTTGGTAGGGGCTGAGCTGAACCTTGTCAACAAATTAACTGCAAAAGAAATGTCAGATCTTGTATAATTTGTAAGATATATAAGAGCCCCAATTGCACTAAAATATGGAACTTCTGGTCCTAGGATATCTTCATGATCTTCACAGGGACGAAATGGATCAGTGTCAACATTAAGTGATCTAACAACCTTAGGAGTACTTAATGGTTTTGCCTTGTCCATATTAAAACGTTTTAAAATCTTTTCAGTATATGTTGTTTGATGTACAAGTAAACCATTAGGCATATGTTCAATTTGTAAACCAAGGCAATACTTGATTTTTCCGAGATCTTTCATTTCAAATTCTTTCTTTAGAAGTTGAATGGCTTCATGGATCTCTTTATTTGTACCTATGATATTAAGACCATTGACATAAATAACTACGATATATATCTGGTCATTGTTTTCATAATTAAAACACATGTGCAAATAAGTTTATATGTATACACTTTTCTTATCAAGTAATCACTTAATCCGTTATACTATTGTATCAACCCATATAAAAATCTTTGTGATTCAATGGAATACATTTCTTTAGGTTTTGCGTTAGATGTTTCTGATACCTTAAACCCTTCAGGTATATTCATATATATCACTATCAAGTGATCCATATAGATAAGTAGTAACAACATCCATGAGATGCATTTAAGTAACTATCAGGTTGATTAAGTATCTAATAAGTAATTGTATCCATTACATAAGGATAAGTTTTCCTCATAATTCATTTCTGGTCTTTGTGGGAAATCTTGAGTTACAAGTCTAGTTTTGCCTTGTAACTTCATTTGCACATTTCTTTTCGGATAAAAATTCATTTGTATCCCATTGATTCACATCTTTAAAAGTGATAACGATTGATCCAAAAACTTTTCTTTTATTGAGCGATTCTAATTCAGCTCGTATTGCTCCTTTTCGTTGAGTTCAATCACGTCTATTTTGATATTCAATGACAGATTTTGGTTCCAGATCATCATCTTTATTCATGATGTCATTGTAACATTATATGAAAATATCTCATCAAGATTTTTCATTTCATTTCAGTTTCATAATATTGCATAATTTATTGCAATTTATGTATTTACATTTATCAATATCCTCTGCAGAAGGAGTATTGATTTGTGGTTCTTGTTGAACACTTTCTTTTACCTCATTATCAGCTGATTTTCTTTTTCGAGGATTTTTATATTTAGAACCAATTGGTCTCCCACGTTTCTGCCGTAGCAAAGACTCATGAGTGACATTATTGCCAGCTTTTGTAATTTCAATTCTAGCTGAAGCATTTACTGCTGGTATATATGATTTAGTCACTTATTTTTTGTATCTTTAAATGCATAAAGTAATTAATTTGCAAGTTCTTGCATATGCATTATATTTGAACTTTCTTTTCGCATTCTTTTGTGCGATGATCAATATTCCTTAATTGATGTTCACACCATGAAACATCATTTTATTTATATTTCATTTCTCCCCCTAATATAGGGAACAATGTTTAATTAAAGTGACAATCGACAAAACTTGCTGTAAAAACATCACCCGTCATGGGTTCAATATATCTTATGATTGAAGATGTTTCATATCTAACATATATTTCAATCCTTCTTTGAGAAACCATTTGTTGTGGTTGTTCAATTAAAAATACACTGCACAACCAAATGTTTTAAGATGGAAAATATTTGGTCTCCACCAAAATTAAGCTGGTAATGGAGAATATTTATAACTTGCACTTGATTTAATGCGAATTAATGTCACATCATGTAAATTTACATGTCCCCATATAAATATTGAGAGTTTTGTACTCATTTCTAATTGTCTAGTTATTAGCTGTAAGCGTTTATCTATTGATTCAGCTAAACCAATTTTGTGTATGCACATGAGTAACTGGATGTTCAACAACAATCCCTGTAGACATATAATAATTATTCAATACTTGAGATGTTAACTCACCAGCATTATCAAGTCTCATCCTTTTAATGATGCAATCAGAATAATGTGTTCTCAATTTAATAATTTGTGCAAGAAACTTTGCAAATGCCATATTACGGCTTGATAACACACAAACATGAGACCATCCGCTAGATGCGTCTATTAGAATCATGAAATATAAAAATGGTCCACATGATGGATGAATTGGTCCATATATATTCCCTTGAATTCTTTCAAGAAATATTGGTGATTCTTTCTCAATGTGCTTTTCATTAATCACCATATGCACTTTTAATCATATGCGCTGCGCTTTTCATCATATGCGCTTTTTATCATATGCGCTTTTAATCATATATGCGCTTTTCATCATATGCGCTTTTCGGTGCTACATAGATATTTCTCATTATCTGTTATCATTTACTGATAATCATATCCATTATGATATATATATATCAGAGAAACTCAATTAATTTCTCTTTGATTTTGAGAAAACAAGGCATTATTTATCAGAAAATTTTTACCATTTGGTAATATGAATTTTTGCCTTTTCCATTCCTTATATCAAGTTTCCAAGACCTGATATAGTATTTATAATTCCTTCATTTGATTTAAATCAATGAAATATTTCTTAGATTTGATCATAGTGTGTATGTTACTACTATCTGCAATACATAGGACTTTACCATTTAATTGATGTTGTATTTCTGCAGGATTCATACTAAAACTTCAAATAAGATAAGCAAATAATGAGTTATATTTCAGCAAGATAATCAAATTATATTACATGCAAACAAGTTATAATCTGAAGTACATAAAAGATAACACTTAATAAAACATATGCGTTATGGTCTAAAACCATTTATTTATGAGTGATACATAAAAAAAAAACTAGGCATCTTAGAAAATTCAAACCATTCAAGTCTCAAGGTAGCTCAGGGTTAATTTAATCAAGATTTGTCAACAGATTCACTCTCGTTTTCTTTTCTTTTGGGACTTATTTGTAGAGCTAAACAAGATGTTCATGTATTCAAGAAATACTAGACTGATGATCCACGTTACCAGATCATTAATAAGAATCTACGGAATTCTTATAAGAGCGTCTACTAATATCTTTAATTTTATTCTTTCATGGATCACCGTTATTATTATTATTATTTTTTTTTTTGATAATTAATATCGTATCTATCTTTGAGTATTTTCCATAATACACTTGGATTTTCGATCATATAATATGTAGATTCTAAGGACTCGTCAATATGTTTGCTAAGAAAAATACTTACTATTGCTTTCTCTTGTTCGGAATAATTGTTATTTTCATTCAGGGTTTCTAAAATACCGTTTGATTCGAGATGTTTTTCTACATTCATAACCCATGTTAAGTAGTTGTTCCCACTTGTTCTAAATGAGCAAATTTAAGCCTTTTCAAATTCGACATTTTCTATTATCAAAAAGATGAATAACATAAATCATAATCATAATCAACTTCTATTCATAGACAAATAATAAAATGAAATTAGAATCATTTTAAATTCATAAGTAGCAAACAACAGAATAATGGTATGATTACAAATAATAAAACCACAAGGGCAGGATAGAATATAGGTTCACCCGGTGGTATATTAGCAACAATGATGATAGTTAATATGACCAATACAATAGGAAAAATCATCCTTGTGTGAATTATTTTTACAAAAACTTTTTGAGAGTAGTAATCTGAAAAATGAAGATTGATTTGTGAAAATGTGAAAACGGAGATGTTTATTTTATATTTGAAAAATATAGTTGTTGTAACGTCGTCAGTTGACGTTAACAACCGTTATGTATATATGACCGTTGTAACGTCGTTAGTTGACGTTAACGAATAAAGTCACTATATCAAAACGCGTATGAGTAATATAAAGGACAAGATTTTTTTTCTTCTTATTTTAACTTTTAAGGTTTACTTTTAATAAAAATACAAACTACTTTTTCTTATTTTAACTTTTAAGATTTACTTTTAATAAAAATACAAAACTACTTTTCTTATTTTAACTTTTAAGATTTACTTTTAATAAAAATACAAACTACTTTTTCTTATTTTAACTTTTAAAATTTACTTTTAATAAAAATACAAACTATTTTTTCTTATTTTAACTTTTAAGATTTACTTTTAATAAAAATACAAACTACTTTTTCTTATTTTAACTTTTAAGATTTACTTTTAATAAAAATACAAACTATTTTTTCTTATTTTAACTTTTAAGATTTACTTTTAAGAATAAACATTAGTATGCATGAAATAAATAATGATTAATTGCATAAGTAATCATAAATGTTAGATAACATATAAAGACCCCATCGTATTCGTATTGATCGGAATTAATCTCGACCCATGGTACCGTGTTGTCAAATGATGTGTTGGGTACATAAAGTACCGTGTTGTCAAATGATGTGTTGCGTACAATCATGAGGTCTTATTAACATAAATATAAATGTTAGTAAAGTTAATAAGAGTTAGATTACAAAAAATATAATTCAGGTGGTATAACCGACCATATATAACTTAAATAACATAAATATAAATGTTAGTGAACATAACTGTAAATGTTAGTATACATAAATAAATGTTAGATAACATAAATGTAAATGTTAGTATACATAAATAAATGTTAGATAAATAAATGTTAGTATACATAAATAAATGTTAGATAACATAAATGTAAATGTTAGTATACATAAATAAATGTTAGATAACATAAATGTAAATTAGGCGACAGTGTCGACCATATATCATTTAGGTGGTATAACCGACCATATATTAGTTAGGTGGCAGAGCCAACCATATTTAGTATAAATGTTGAGATAATCGTGCTGATAACGTGTTATAATTCAGTAGGCTTATAACTACCTTTAGTGGTTCTTGACTGTAGAAGGTATATAGAGATAGAGATACTGTAAAACGGAGAAAACAAAGGTTGAACAAAAGGTATGAGTAATTGGTTTTTTATTTATAGAAAAATGTACAATGAGAGTTTGGTGGCATTTGGAATCTAGAGAGAGAGAGTGTTTTTTGTTAACCAAAAAATACATCCAATAAACTCTAACTCAACACACCTATTTATACTCAAAAAAATATACTATGCAATATCTATAATAATAATAAAATTATCATCCAATTATTACTTTTATAACAAAGTGCAATTAAATATGAAATATATAAATTATGCTTATTTAAACTTCCGTAATCATGATGTTTGACGTGTTGATTTTAGTTTTATTACCATGGGTTAATTGTCCTTTGTCCGGGATTATTCGATATGTCCATACGGATTTGTCCATAATAGTCCATCAGTCATAATCATAAAGTGCGAAAGTCTTCGTCAAATTATCTTATTCCCGAAGTCAAATATTCCAACTAATTGGGGATTCGAATTGTAACAAGGTCTTAATACTTTGTTTAATGAATACACCAGGTTATCGACTGCGTGTAGTCCAAGGTTTTACTACTTTGTTAATAATTACACCAATTACCCTTGAATGTAATCCACCCCTGTTTCAACAAGTCTATTAACTATTAATCCAGTTCCGTGTCCGGTAAAATGAACAATTATTGGTATTTATAGATATCCCGCCCACCGTACCCAGTTAAGCGTATGTGGTTATATATAAATACGTCAAATTATAAGTCTATATATTAAATCAATGAGGTATCATTTAGTTAATATAAAACCCATTAATAGCCCATAGTCTAATTTCCACAAGTGTCGTTCTTTTATCCAAACCCCAATTATGGTACAAAGCCAAATTATCCAATTTTAATATTTAGCCCAACATCACAATTACTCCGGTATTAAATAAGCATAATAATAACTTAGCTACGAGACATTAATTTAAAAATAACATTAACCATAACTTACAGTGATTAAAAATAGCGTAGCGTTACACGGACAGTATTTCGACTTACACCCTTACAACATTCGCTAACATACCCTTATTATTAGAATTAAAATTAAAATTAAAATTATAATATAATATATATATATATATATATATATATATATATATATATATATATATATATATATATATATATATATATATACGTGAGTGAGATAGAGAGATGGATGGATATATGATCAACCAAAACTGCGAATTTATAGGCATGTGGGCTGTCACCTACTGCCATGCGATCGCATGGATTTTTTCCTTCCAGGCCATGCGATCGCATGGCCCCTTTTTCCAGCTCACAAGAGTTTGGCTCCTAGCTTGCCGACGGTTTTTATTATAATATATAAATAATTTATATAATTATTTAAATATTATATTTTATTCTTGTGCATAGTTGACTTGTAATTTTTAGTCCGTTGCGTCGCGCGTTGAGAGTTGACTTTGGTCCCGGTTCCGGATTTTCGAACGTCCTTGCGTACAATTTAATATCTTGTATTTTGCATTTCGCGTCTTGTACTCTTGTAATTTTGAGACGTTTCTTATCAATAATTGGAACCACTTTGATTGTACTTTGTACTTATGAGCTTTTTGGTCGTTTGCGTCTTCAATTCGTCGAATCTGTCTTTTGTCTTCACCTTTTATTATTTAAACGAATATCACTTGTAAATAGAACAATTGCAACTAAAAGCTTGTCTTTCTTGAGGGATAATGCTATGAAATATATGTTCATTTTTAGCATTATCAGTATGCATGTATGCTTGACCCCAAGCAAGTAATCAAAGTGTGCGGAAGCATGTATCAAGTAGCCAAGTATGAACCTGAGAAACATATAGAAACTGCCAATGAAAAACGTTGGTGAAATCATAGGTGTATTTGTAAAGTATGTTTTTGAACCACAAGATTTAGTATAGTTGATTATCCAAATCGTTTGCATTCCAAAGATGTTGTTTGTATGTCGAGCACCCAATTATCAAGGCTTTACTGAATGGTACCTCTGAATCATAGTGTTAGAACCTACACTATACACGATAAAATTACATTTCATCCGCTAACAGTAGCGAACCGTCCGAATGAGGGTTCGTCAAACCCGTATGGCCACACAACATAATTTTGCGCTTACACCCTGCAAGTGTAACTAATGATAATTGAATTGAGGCTTTTTGTTCTAACTCGCACGTGAAATGTTTGTTTTCGTACTTGTGTTCAACGTATAAAAGTATAAAATGTATATGTTTCTCATCCCATGATTTAAAAGTATAAAAGTTGTTGAAAAGATGGGACTATGATCTCACCGTAGTTGCATGCCAAAGTACTTGTAATTAAACGTTGTGCAATGAAAGTTGCTTACTCTTGGCCTAAATAAATAAGTCGTATCAATTATCGGTTATGACACAAGGTCTTTCGAAATGTGTTCAATTATTCCTATGGCTCGTTGTGACTCGATTCTATAGCATGTGAATCACGTTGTCAAGTTTCATGCAAGATATAAGTATAAAAGCACGTTAGAACGATTGCATACGCATTTGGTTAAGTTTGACTAAAAGTCAAACTTGGTCAAAGTCAACGGGGTCGGGTCGGGGATCCAACAATTTTTCTTCAATTAGTAATCATATATGAACATGTTGGCCAAGTTTCATGTTAATCGGAGGTGCGTAGCATAGTTAGAATTAAACGGTAAACGACCAAGTTGGGCAGAAATATGCAGTTCATTTGGATGGCGTCCAAAAGGTCTGGACGGCGTCTAACAATGAAGGCTTGGACGGCGTCCCAATCAACTGACCTGGTGGGTTGCTGAAAATTTTCTAAGTGTCGAGCCAAACTTCAATCAAACACAATTTATGAACCGAAAACACTTAAGACACGTATCTAATATCGTTGAAAAGGTATTTTGACGAGGATTACAATTAAACACATATCATCAACCAATTACATCATTTAAAATGACCAAATCCTCATCGAGTGATCGTTAAAAGTTTATCACTAAAGTTTCAAGTTCGTAAAACGTATTTCATGATTCGAGAATACAATTTGCGCATACGATATACCATTTCGAAGGTAATTAAACATACAATACAACTAAACACTTACAAATAATGTCTCATAGCATTCCATGCATCAAAACTTCATTTTAAAATCTATCAAACCCTAACCAAGAATCACAAAATCAATAATCATGTTAATGCAAGGTTTTCATGTCATCCAACATACCAAAACGAAGCTAACAATACTAGTAACACTTTTAACACACAAGGTTTAACATATAAACACATTTCATCATCCAAAATCAAAGAGTTAACTAACCCATTTCAATTGTTCATGCTAGTTACACCAAATAACAAGATCGAGCATACAAATTACATACACGACATCACAATGAGCCATAGACACTAACTAACACCATTTCAAGTCAAAAACACTAAGAACATGAAATCTAGAGTTTTAGAAAAGTTATCCAAACGAGATGAAATTAGTATCAAGTTGTAGAGGAAGATGCAAGGATTCCAAATATGCAATTTGTTTTGATGTTAGCTTCTTGATTTGGATTTAGATGACGAATTAAAGATTTGGGTGAAATGGGTGTTCTTGCAACTAGAGAGAAAAAAGAGAAAGAGAGAAAGATGGGTGAATGGAATGAGTGGGAGTGGTCGTGGTGGTGGGTTGACTAGTTGACCTAGTCAACTAGTTTGCCCACTTGGCAAGTTTAGTCCCTCGAGTTTAAAAGCGGGTGCGTGAATTAACCGAACGAAATATTTTAAATACGCTAGGGTAACGAGAGATGTTACAATTAAATAACGGAAAAATATTAAAACACTAGTCAACGGACGATACGAATTTAGATAACGAAGGTATTATCTTAAAAAAAAAAAGACGACGTTAAAATAAATTAACGGAAAAATGTGAGATGTTACAATATCTGCCTTAAAATCTTGAGCATTGAAACCATGACAAGGGTAGCTTTAGACAATGGTTTGCCTTTTCTTGATATAATAGCAGTTGATGAACTGGTACTTTCTTTTATTTTTAGTTTATTATACTTTTAATTTTTATTATTTGATTAGTTATATTGCAAATGGTAGATTCCTATTTAGTAAATACTGATTTACTCATCTTTTTTTAGGGTGATCATATTGGCATTGTTGTTAGAAATCAGATCAAGGATAAATATGATCAGCTTTTAAAAGAACAGGACCAATATTTGATCAAAAACGCATTTGTTTGTAACAATCCTAATAAAAACAAGCTTGCTCATTGGCTTCATCAATCGAAGGTCATGATTACCAATAAATCTGCTTTGATTCCAGTTCCTTCAACAGAATGGAATGGCAATGATGGTTTCAAGTTCATCCCTTTTTCTGATCTAATAACTTGCCAACTACCAGAGAAGGCAACTGCAGGTCCTTAATTCAATCCTTAATTCATGATTCTATAGATGTTACTAAACATCCTCATATATTGGTTAATTATTAAATATTATTCAACTGGCATAAAAATATCTTTCACTATGCAGATGTAATTGGAAGAGTCCATTTTTATAATCGCGAACCTAAGTCTTATGGTGGTAGTGCTGAAGAAAAGTCTCAATATATCAACCTGGAATTAAAAAATCTGGAGTATTATCAACCCCTTTTAATCAATCATATCCATCACATCCAATGTATATTTTAGTATAATAAATATCCTCACTAACATATCTTTTTTATTTTACAATTAACAGTGGACAAATTGTTGGCTGCACTTTATTTTCTAAGTACATGACCAAGTTTCTAACTTTGATGAAAGATATCCCAGATAATTAGTGTGTTGTGCTCATTATTCAATTTGGCTGTACTGCAAAATATGGAAGTAAGTAATATATATATATATATATATATATATATATATATATATATATATATATATATATATATATATATATATATATATATATATATATATATAATTATTAAGCCATTCCATACTAACACACCATTTTGTTTTGAGAATGCAAGTTTTTCTGACATTAATTTTTCATTGTATTTTCAAAAGATCATTTGATTGTAGGTACAGATTGGAATTTCAGCAGAATTTATATTGACACTGACCTTCCAGCTATCAAAGAATTCAAACAAAGGTTTGTACACTTTCACAAATTAAAAACTCCTCATAAGTTAACTTGGATTGTCACTTACTCTGTACCACAAATATGCAGTCTTGAAGCAATGTGCAACAAAGATGATTCAGAACATACATTAGGACCTTCTTTGACACCAGCACTGACACCACCTGTTAAATCACTTGATGATTGGTTTACCGGTGCCTTGTGTGTTCAATGTTGTGACTTGTCCTTCGAAAATGTACGTTATATCGAATATTATGCACTAAGATTCCTTTATCAAAGAAATTATGTTTAATATATAAGTGTTTGTAAGTAAGCACACACCTTCATCTGATTTTGACAACAGACAGGGATTTTTATTGTACACGCTGAAATCATTGCAATTGAACCTGATGAACCATGGTCATACATTGCATGTAAAAAGTGCCACAAAAAAGCAAACACCGTCAGTAAGGAAGTTGATTTGACCATCGACATAGATGAACAACTTGCATTTAAACACAAATGTTCGGCATGTGGTGAAAATCCTCATGTTGTGGTCAGGTACGTAACATCCTACACCAATCAACCTTTAATGTCTTTTATAAATTACATAAAATATATTCATGCCTATCTAAGTGTATCAAAATGCATAAATTAGGTTCAAAGTCAGTGTTCGTGTTGCGGATGAAAACGGAGTTGCAACTCTTACTCTTTTCGAGAGTCAGGTTTTAAAGTATGTCAAAGAATCAGCGTATACTTTAACAAAGTCATTGCCAGAAGATCAAGATTTCCCTATTGAGTTAGATGCCCTTTTAAATAATACACTGCTTTTCAAGTTAGAGGTTAGCGGCTATAACAAGAAATACTCAACATCAAATTACACTGTTAAAGATGCGACCACTGAAGCTGCATTTATGAACAACTCAAGGTTGAAAATTAATTAACATTTTTACGTTATTATGCTATACCTTTATCCGTTCTATTTTTGAAACAAATCAAAAACATTTATACAGTTTTTATCAGATATCTACAATTACACATTATCTTATTTTGCAGATTGACAAATTAAAGATAAGCACTCTCTCAATAAAAGATGACAGCAGTGAACTTTCAATGTCTGCAAAGGTTTTACTACGCTTTTTCTATATTAATCCTTGCATATATGACATTTTCACAAACTTTTATTTATCTGTTATACGTTTCTTCATTCAATTACACATGAATGACAACTATAAAGTACACAAACTAAATCAATAGACATTAGTCAGTCTACTAACAAGTTTATCTTGCTTCTGTATAGTGTGGATCATCGTCCCTGCCAACTGAGAAAAATCATGCTATTGATCTGTCACTTAACACAGGATTCACCCCACGAAAAAAGTTGTGAAGAAAGAACTCAAAGAAAGTCCACTTTCAATCAATTGCAGCACCAACAAAGCTAAGAAGTCTATCGACCTTGGCGATGTTTAAATTTTTTGTTATAATTCAGTAGGCTTATAACTACCTTTAGTGGTTTGATTCTTGATGTTATAATTCAGTAGGCTTATAACTACCTTTAGTGGTTTGATTCTTGATGTTATAATTCAGTAGGCTTATAACTACCTTTAGTGATTTGATTCTTGATTTAGAATACTAATAATGAAGTGTAAGAACAAAGATGATAATGGAGAGAAAGAAAGAAACACTTTGTAAGTGTGAGAAATGGTACAAGTTTAATGCTTGCATTCATGGCTATTTATAGCAAAAATATCACAAGTTTAGGTAATACAATAATATTACTTTTGTGTATCAATAATTGACTATCCATTTATATATATATATTTATATATTATAACACTCCCCCTTGGATAGCAATTTTGTTTGTTGAAGATCAACTGTAAGTTACTGCCTCGTTAAAAACCTTGCTAAAGAAAACCCAGTGGGAAAAACTTTAGCTAAGGGAAAAAGAGTGCAGCATGGAGTTGACTCCCCCTCAAGTAGACATCGCTTCGGTTGTTACATCTTTTGAACATGTCTCATGCCAATGTTATGAACGTGTGTTCTGAAAATAGCAGTTGGAAGTGCTTTCGTGAAAAGATCAGCAGAGTTTTTGCTGGATTGAACATATCTCATTTCAATCTCGTTGTCCTTAATGAGATTTTGAGTGTATGAGAAGAATCTAGGAGGTATGTGTTTGGTTCGGTCACTTTTGATATACCCTTCTTTCATCTGTGCTATGCAAGCTGCATTATCTTCATAGATAATTGTTGGACTTTTATCGCGTTCTAGTCCACAAGAATCAGTAATGATTTGTGTCATTGATCTCAACCAAAAACATTCCCGAGTAGCTTCATGTAATGCAATCACTTCGGCATGATTTGATGATGTAGCAACAAGTGTTTGTTTTTGAGAACGCCATGATATTGCAGTACCTCCATTTAGGAATACATATCCAGTTTGAGATTTAGCTTTATGTGGATCAGATAAATAACCTGCATCAGCATAACCAACCAAATCTTGTTTTGATTCGTTAGAATAAAATAATCCTAAATCAGTAGTTCCTCGAAGGTATCGAAATATGTGTTTGATCCCATTCCAGTGTCTTTTGGTAGGAGCAGAGCTGAACCTTGCCAACAAATTAACTGCAAAAGAAATGTCAGGTCTTGTACAATTTGTAAGATACATAAGAGCTCCAATTGCACTAAGATATGGTACTTCTGGTCCAAGAATATCTTCATGATCTTCACATGGACGAAATGGATCAGTTTCAACATTGAGTGATCTAACAACCATAGGAGTACTTAATGGTTTTGCCTTGTCCATATTGAAACGTTTCAAAATCTTTTCAGTATATGTTGTTTGATGTACAAGTAAACCATTAGGCATATGCTCAATTTGTAAACCAAGGCAATACTTGGTTTTTCCAAGATCTTTCATTTCAAATTCTTTCTTTAGAAGTTGAATGGCTTCATAGATCTCTTTATTTGTACCTATGATGTTAAGATCATCAACATAAACAGCTATGATCACATATCCGGATGTTGTTTTCTTAATGAAAACACAAGGGCAAGTAAGGTTATTTGTATACCCTTTGCTTATCAAGTAATCACTTAATCGGTTATACCACATACGTCCCGATTGTTTTAACCCATATAAAGATCTTTGTAATTTAATCGAATACATTTCTTTGGGTTTTGCATTTGATGCTTCTGGTACCTTAAATCCTTCAGGTATCTTCATATATATATCACTATCAAGTGATCCATATAGGTAAGCAGTCACAACATCCATGAGATGCATTTCTAAATTTTTAGAAACTGCCAGACTGATTAAGTACCTAAAAGTAATTGCATCCATAACAGGGGAATAAGTTTCTTCATAATCAATTCCCGGTCTTTGAGAAAAACCTTGAGCTACAAGTCTAGCTTTATACCTTGTAACTTCATTTTTCTCATTTCTTTTTCGGACAAAAATCCATCTGTATCCTACAGGTTTCACATCTTTAGGAGTGAGAATGATGGATCCGAAAACTTTTCTTTTATTGAGTGATTCTAATTCAGCTCGTATTGCTTCTTTCCATTGAGCCCAATCATGTCTATTTTGACATTCAACCATAGATGTTGGTTCTGGATCATCATCATTATTCATGATGTCATATGCAACATTAAATGAAAATTTCTCATCAAGATTTTTCATTTCATTTCGGTTCCATAATATTTTTGAATATGCATAATTGATTGCAATTTCTGTATTGACATCATCAATCTCCTCTGCAGTAGGAGTACTGATTTGTGGTTCTTCTTGAACACTTTCTTTTACTTCATTATCAGCTGATTTTCTTTTTCGAGGATTTTTATCCTTTGAACCAATTGGTCTTCCACGTTTCTGACGTGGCAAAGATTCATGAGTGACGTTATTGCCAGCTTTTGGAATTTCAATTCGAGCTGGAGTATTTACTGCTGGTATATATGATTTTGTCACCGTTTTTGTATCTGTAAATGCATCAGGCAATTGATTTGCAAGTTCTTGTATATGCATTATCTTTTGAACTTCTGTCTCGCATTCTTTTGTGCGAGGATCAAGATACTTTAATTGAGGTTCACACCATGAAACATCATTTTCTTTATTTTTCATTTCTCCCCCTAATCTAGGGAATAATGTTTCATTAAAATGACAATCAGCAAAACGTGCTGTAAAAACGTCACCTGTCATAGGTTCAATATACCTTAATATTGAAGATGTTTCATATCCAACATATATTCCCAACCTCCTTTGAGGACCCATTTTTGTACGTTGTGATGTCGCAATTGGAACATACACTGCACAACCAAATGTTCTAAGATGTGAAATATTTGGCTCTTGACCAAAAGCAAGTTGTAGGGGGGAATATTTATGACTTGCACTTGGTCTGATGCGAATCAAT
Organism: Rutidosis leptorrhynchoides; assembly: GCF_046630445.1. NCBI lineage: Eukaryota > Viridiplantae > Streptophyta > Magnoliopsida > Asterales > Asteraceae > Rutidosis > Rutidosis leptorrhynchoides. The sequence goes on from NC_092340.1 coordinate 40,876,496, forward strand.
GCAGCAGCATGTAAAATTGCATGACCCCATATAGATACAGGGAGTTTTGTTCTCATTATCAATGGTCTAGCAATTAACTGTAAACGTTTAATCAATGACTCGGCTAAACCATTTTGTGTATGCACATGAGCAACAGAATGTTCAACAACAATTCCTATAGACATGCAATAGTCATTAAATGCTTGAGATGTAAATTCACCAGCATTATCAAGTCTCACCCTTTTAATGGTGTAATCAGGAAAATGAGCTCTCAATTTAATAATTTGGGCAAGAAATTTTGCAAATGTCACATTACGGCTTGATAACAGACAAACATGAGACCATCTGCTAGATGCGTCTATTAGAACCATGAAATATCTAAATGGTCCACATGGTGGATGAATTGGTCCACATATATCACCTTGAATTCTTTCAAGAAACATTGGTGATTCTTTCTCAACCTTAAGTGGTGAGGGTCTAGTTATCAATTTTCCAAGAGAGCAAGATGTACATGGAACCATTGTATCATGATGGATTTTTCTATCCTTTAGTGGATGTCCATGAGTACATTCAATAATCCTTTTCATCATTGTTGATCCTGGATGGCCTAATCTGTTATGCCATAAACTGAATACACCAGGATCAATATATTTTTCGTTAACTACCATATGTATTTCTGGTACATTTATATGTGTATAATGTAATCCAGAACTAAATCTTGGCAGTTTTTCAACCACATGACTCTTGTCAGTGATACTTAAATATTTCTCATTTTCTGTTGTCACTGACTGATAATCATACCCGTTAAGGTATATGTCGGAGAAACTCAATAAATTTCTGCTTGACTTGGGAGAAAATAAGGCATCATTTATTAAAAATTTTGTACCATTTGGTAGTATGAAATTTGCCTTTCCTATCCCTTTTATCAAGTTAGCAGGTCCTGATATTGTATGTATAGTTCCTTCCGTTGGTTTTAGATCAATAAAATATTTCTCGGATTTAAGTATAGTGTGTGTAGTTCCACTGTCTGCTATACAGAGATCTCCACCACTTGATTGATGTTGTATTCCAGCAAAATTCATATTGAACTTCATATATAAGAAATAAATAGTGAGTACATTAATATTACACAATATTTTAAACGCAAATAGATAGTATTGAAACATTTAGCAAACATAATGACAAAGACAGACGATATTAAATCGTTTATTTTTCGAAAGACACACAACTTAAACATTCAAGAAATCTTCATATAAATCAGATGGTTTCTCAGTGACTGTTGGATCGACGTTATCCACAAAGTTTACTTCCTTTTCTTTATCTTTCAGCGAATCCTGATACATCTTAACAAGATGTTTAGATGTTCGGCAAGTATTAGCCCAGTGGCCCATTCTACCACATCTGTAGCAAGATTCTTCAGAATTTTTAGAAGAATTTTCTTCAACATCTTGTTTAGTGGGCTTGTTTTGTGGTTGATATTTATATTTTCGTGGATTATTATTTCTTTGACCACCACGGCCACGACCACGACCACGTCCTCGCCCATTACCATTACCATAAGGATGGTTTCTACCATAGTTATGGCTTTTGGCATGATGATGGTGATGGTTATTATAACCACGACCTTGCCCGCGTCCTTGTCCCTGTTTATAATTATTTGCAGTATTTGCTTCAGGGATTGCAAGTGTACCAGTAGGACGGGATTGCTGATTTTTCATTAATAGCTCATCATTTTGCTCTGCAACTAAGAGATATGAATTAAGTTCAGGATATGTTTTGAACTTTAGCATTCTCAAATTTCTTTGCACTGTGATGTTTGCAGCATTCATTGTGGAGAAAGTTTTCTCCATCATGTCCGCATCACTTATTTCATGTCCACAGAATTTAAGTTGTGAACATGTATTATACAGAGCTGAGCTATATTCATTTACTTTCTTAAAGTCTTGGAACCTTAATGTTCTCCATTGTTCCATAGCAGCTGGAAGTAAAATTTCTCTTTGATTATTGAATCTGCTTTTGAGACCTTCCCATAAAACATGGGGATCTTCTACAGTCACATAATTATTTTGTAAGCATTCATCAATATGTTGATGAATAAAGCAACATGCCGTTGCTTGTTCTTTTTCAGAACAATTGTTGTTTTCATTTATGGCTTCAAGAATGCCCATTGATTTAAGATGCATTTTTACTTTTATAACCCATGACATGTAGTTGTTTCCAGTTGATTCTAAAGGAGTAAATTTAAGCTTTTCCAGATTCGACATTTTCTATTAAAACAAACAACATGATAAATTATAGTCACTTTATATTCATAAGTATATAAACATTAAACATAAATTTAATATAACATAAATGATAAGTAGGTGACAGTGTCGACCATATGTAAGTAATCATTAATAAATGTTATATAACATAAATATAAATATTAGTAAACATAAATGATAATTAGGCGACAGTGTCGGCCATATAAATGTTAGATAATAGAAATATAAATGTTAGTAACATAAATGATAATTAGGCGACAGTGTCGGCCATATAAATGTTAGATAATTGAAATATAAATGTAAGTAACATAAATGATAATTAGACGACAGTGTCGATCATATATTATTCAGGTGGTATAACCGACCATATATCATTTAGGTGGCAGAGCCAACCATAATTAGTATTAAGATTATCGTGCTGATAACGTGTTATAATTCAGTAGGCTTATAACTACCTTTAGTGGTTTGATTCTTGATGTTATAATTCAGTAGGCTTATAACTACCTTTAGTGGTTTGATTCTTGATGTTATAATTCAGTAGGCTTATAACTACCTTTAGTGATTTGACTCTTGATTTAGAATACTAATAATGAAGTGTAAGAACAAAGATGATAATGGAGAGAAAGAAAGAAACACTTTGTAAGTGTGAGAAATGGTACAAGTTTAATGCTTGCATTCATGGCTATTTATAGCAAAAATATCACAAGTTTAGGTAATACAATAATATTACTTTTGTGTATCAATAATTGACTATCCATTTATATATATATATATATTTATATATTATAACATTTTTCATTTTATTTGATCTATTTTTTCTACTCCATGCGTTTTTTGACATTATGTTTGATTATCATTTCCATTTGTTGGTGTTTTGAAGTTATTATTTATTTCCTTTGAACTATTTAATTTAAAGCATGGTTTTCATTACCTTATGTGTTTCAGTATATTATAGTCTTTTCATTTTATTTAAAAATTACATAATACAGTTATTATTAAACCATGTTAACAATATTCCTTAATCACTTAAAAAGTTACACCAGTAACAAAATTTACATTGAGAAGTCATCAAAAATACATTTATACAACTTACTAAATGTTTCATACTTATTTACTATAATTATATATTCTCCTTATTATACAACAACAACAACAAAACCCAATACCGCATGCGTGGTGTATGGGGGAGGTGAGATATAGACAATCCTTCCCCTATCCGAGAATAAAGACAAGTCATTTCTCCACCCACAAAAGTAGAAAAATTCATCTATCTCTCTCTATTCGACGGATAGAGAGATTGCTTCCGAGTAGACCTCCGACCAAATATATTCTCCTTATTATGTTATAAATATAAATATAAATATAAATATATATCTTAAACTATACAATTTCTAAATATGCATTTATAATCTTTGTTTTATTTTTTTTTGGTTATACCAGCCATAACTAGATTTGTGATGCTACTTATATTGCATACCAATTTTTATTCGTAACTCAAAAACAGATACAATTTATTTAACGGGCCAAATCACGGATCAATCATATTCTTTAAACGTTTTGCAAAGCCCAAATACATTTTCAATGGCCCAACCGGCACCCTTACTCAAACCATTCACTAGATTAATATAAAATAACTTGATACACATAACTCAAGAAATCTCACATTTACACACAAATATTTTCATCCACCTAACTCTCTATTCAAGAAACCCTATCATCTTCCAAAATCAATCGTTTAACAAGATGTAAGTTTACTAATTCCGATCTTTACATTTTTATTTTTTCATATTTCTGTAATATATAGATGATTGTGATGTAATCAAACACCATCGACTTGGTTTAAAGTGACTGTAAAACCCTATTTTGCATATTTTCATCTTACAATCTATAGTGTTACATACATATTTATCATCAATGTTTTGATACAACCTTTTCTGTTCACGAAATCAACACAGGTTTCTTGAAATTTTTTCTATTATTATTCATGAATAATTTTTAGTTGTAGACTGACATTTTATTATTTTTAAAATTGTACATTTAGGGTTTTTTTATAAAAATATAAATTTTATTTTGACAATTACCATCAAAGATCTATTTTTGACTTTAATCTTTGATTCATATACAATGGCTGCCCAAAAATATACAGTAATATGTTAATCTTCACACATGCAACAGTAATATGTTCATATAACACTTAAAAATTCAATGGAACATTACCTTGAAATAATCAATTATCTACCTTTTGTTTTTATAACTAAGAATGACTTCTGGCACAATTGCTCTAATTATTATAAACTATTTCTATTTCTTACAGGTTCAATTCAGCAGTGAAAATCGAAGACGATCAAGACTTGCTTGGAACAGAATACCATCCAATTGAAATTAACCCACTCATTGAACCAAAAACCGAATCTGACGATGGAATAGATGACCCTCAACCTACTCAGTTTTGTAAAGTCTTTAATGATGGGAAAAACATATATGTTTGGATGACCATGCCAGGGGCTAATATTTGGGTAAAATTCTTACTAACTACTAATAAAAAACTATTTTTAGTAATATCAAAATATATGACGTTAGTTTATGCAATGTCTATAATCATTCAAACATTTATGTGATTATTGGTCTTTTTCAAACGATTTTTTTAGCGCTTACCAGAGGTTTTCAACTTACTTCCGCAACTCAAGTCACGCATGAAAATCACTGTCATTGATTTAGATGGATTCCCTTGGACCTGGGGTCTCATCAATGAGGGTAAGAAGGGGAAAAAGAAGTTGTGTGTCTCTGCTGGTTGGGAAAGTTATATCAAAGCCCATGGATTGAAAGTTGGCAATCAGGTTATATTTGGATTTGATATAAGTGCACTTGAATTTATCTAGATTGAAGTTCCTAATGATGCAAATGATGTTTAATCAAGTTAGTGCAAGGTTTATGTGTCTGCTATTTTCCTTTAATCAGCAGGCGTAATGTTTATGTTTTTAGTTTGTTTGAATATTATTGTGAAGCTACTTTTTAGTAATTTCTCATAACTTAAGCTTGTGTTTGGTTTGATTGTCGCCAACTTTTTAGCTTCACAATATACCACTTTTTGTAATGAAATTAAATAATTTATGAATTGCTATCGTATTATGTAATGTATGCATTCTTTTTATCTTAACTATATCATAGGTCATATTCATTATTTGAATATGAACAACAATTGCAATAACATTGTCATGCATGAAACTAAGACATCAGTTGTTGTTGCTTTCTCACATCCAAATACTATTACGAAAATAAATTAAATCCATTATTGTAAATGAATATATTTCAACACCAACAAATTTTAACAAGCTCAAATACAAATCCTCTTCTATATAAAAAAAAAAAAAAATCCAACTTATATTTTTGAATTTTAGGAATGTCTTTTTTATGCACTATTAGTGTACATGTAGTATTCAAATTCCAACCTATATTTTTGAATTTTAAATTAATTGGTTTTTAAAAAGTAAACAACAATATGTCGCTATTTATATATTAATTCCAAAAAAATGCCTACATTATAAGATCTTATTCAGTTTACAATCCTTCCATTTTTAAATTACAGAAGAACACGATTTCATTTTATTAAACATACTAAATATATAAAAAAAGTTCAACTTTCAATTCATAACTTACAGGATCATCTCCATTGATGCTGATTTCATTATCTTGTTTCTGAAAAACACTCACATCTCTTATAACCATCATATAGTTTGTTTTAATCTTTATCAACTTATATTTATTTAACCGTTTATCAATGCTAATCTTTACTCATGTGTAGACATTTATGGATATCTCATCATCTTAAAAACGAAGTTCAAAAGTGGTTAGGAATGCAGACTCCAAACCTGGAACAAAAAAAACAACAACCAACACAAGTTCCAGATCACCATTAACTGTTATTGATAACAACCGATCATACACTTTGGTGGATATCAACAATGAAGGTAAGACCTTTTCTTTCATCAGATTTATTTAATTTTTGTAACCTACACATAAAGATTCATACAAAAAAAATATTCAAAAAAAGAAAAAAAAAGAAAATGAGATGTTGCATATCTTTATATTCTGTTATATGTTTTATATTTTCAGTTAAAACTCCTGCTGAAGCAAGAAAACATAGGAAGGAAATTATCAATGCCAAAAAACAACCAAAAAACAGTCATATTAATGCAGGTATATATTTATAATATGCTTCATTATGTTAAAATTTTTGAAACATTTTGATTATAAAAACCATGCTTTATTTGATTGTATACGCAGTTGGTTCGTATAGAAATCATCTCAAGTACAAAAAACAGTACCTAATTTCGAGGCACGAAAATGAACTAAAGGGAAAGAGAATTTCAACCACAATAATGTAGTTATCAATAATAACATATCAAGTATGTTATGTGGAAACACCCCACCTCTTACACCATCACAGTTGTGCTCAAATAGTGTTTATAATTGTGAGTCGCTTTTCATTGCTTATTTATTATACATTATGCTTTTGATTTATTAAAACATAAATTTTTATATTATCTTTTACGTTGCAAATGATGACACCTTATTCTATTCTCAAAGAAACAAAAAACTATCATTCATATAAACCAAATCATTGTATTTGCTCTATTATAAACCATATGATAGTTCATAATACTTTGTGTAACAACTTTAAATTTACATACTTTTTTAAGTTCTTGATAGTCATCATGTATTTCACATCAAATTTTTACTTTATCAGTTTCAACGCAAAAGCATCAACATAATGTTTCAACTAAGGGAAAAGGTGTCGTAAACAACTCTGTTGATTACGTCAATCATAATCCTCAATCTAATATTCTGGAAGAGAATATTACTCTACCACAAAACATCAGCACTTTCATTTAAACAACTGTAAGTAACCTTGAGATTTGTTTCTATTTCACATACACTGTTTGTTATCAATTTAACATTAAATTTTAATCGATACTACTTTTTGGCCAGTTTCATCATGGTTTAAATTTTAGTTATAACCTCAAACCAACATTTACTTTCTTGGTCAACTACAGATGGATTTATGAACATGAATTGTTTTTCGTATCCGCAACCAAATCACCCATCTCAGCATGGTAAACTTAATTTCTTAATAGTAAAATTTTAGCATCAAAAGAAAGGAGAGACAAACGAATCAAAACAGTGTCAGATACGATTTGAACTCATTATATTTGCAGGAGACACTATTATCATCATCTTCGGTGAATTGCTTAGGTGAAGTTATTGAAATATATTATTTACTTACATCTATTTTAATTACAATCATAACCTCTTTTCTTATTTTTGTTTTTTTGTTTTTTCAAGATGGGAGTTTCAATTCAACACCCGCAAAGACACCAAAATCAACATTCTTTTCAACACCGCAATCAACAACATTTCTCAATCATCACCTTCAGAGTGTATCACCATTAAATTACAGGTGTTCAACCTCTAATGCTGTTGCCAAACCATCAATACCTACACCAGCTGATATTTATCCTTTTCGAGATTTAACAAACGATTCTGAAATCACCTAATCTAAATTGCATTCCAAAGGTAATAATTTTACTTATACATGTGTTAATAACACGTAATTGCATATTTATCAATTATTTATTTTAACACAGACGCACGTTCTAAACTTATGGATAAAAGGAAAAATCATGTAAACGGGCGGTTAGGGACGTGAGTTCACCTATCCCATTTGATATCAGCCATGTTCATACACCTGGTCTTTCTAATCAACAAATAAAAGGCATATCTAAAGGTACAATTATTTCATTTAAAATTATACTGATTATAATTATTAGGTTATATACACATTACACATGTTCTGTTACTAACATTAATACCATATTAAATATATAGCTTACTACGATGAAGGTGATTTGTCTTACACGTGTTCAGCTTGTGGTGCTAAATTGTGGAAAAAGGAAACGAAATGTGGTGAAAGTACAAAGGGTCTACCAGGAGCATTTTCTCAATGTTGTTTAAAAGGTCGCATAAAACTTTCGGAGTTCACAAAAGAACCACCTCAGCTTCTAATGGATTTATACACCAACAAACATCCTAAAAGCAAACATGTTATCGAAAATGTTAGACAATACAACATGGTATTTGCATTCACATCTATGGGTGGAAAGGTAGACAATTCAGTTAACCACGGCAAGGGTCCTTACTCTTTTCGCATTCGGGGATAAAACTATCATAGGATGGGTGGTTTGGTGCCATCATCTGGTTCAAGACCTAAATTTTCACAGCTATATATTTATGACACATGTAATGAGGCAAACAACAGAAAAACAACAATTGAGTACATTCAATATACTTTCAATTAGACTTACAATCCATTATTATCAAATAGTTTATAAAGTATATTATATTACAACATAACTACCTGTATGTACTTAGTTTATTTTTTTTCAGAGGCAGAAATGGTAATGAAGCAACTTCTACAAAAAACCAACTTGATACATCACTTATACAAGAGTTGATGGATTTGCTTGACCAGTGTAACCCTCTTGTGAAAATTTATAGAATGGCGCGTGACTGATTTGAAGAAGATCAAAATAAGAATTTCAAAATCAAGTTGATTGCTAGAAGGACAAATGATGGCCGTAACTATAATTTACCAACTGTTGACGAAGTTGTTGCATTAATCGTTGGAGACATTGATTTGGAATTTGATAAGAGGGATATAGTTATCGATAGTCAAAAAGAAGGCTTAATGAGAATTAGTGAACTTCATCCTCACTACTTGGCACTACAGTATCCACTTTTATTTGCGTATGCTGAGGATGGTTACCGACCAAATATTTATCACCAAGAAATACCTGGGGTAAGAACCAAAAAACCAAAACGTGTCACTATGCGTGAATTCTTTGCATACAAAATTCAAGAAAGATCACTGCCAACATTGGTACATTTAGCACGTAAGTTACACCAACAATTGTTGGTTGATGCTTACACTATGGTTGAGTCTGAGAGAATATATTGCATCAGATTGAATAAAAGAATACAAAGAGCAGATACTTTCTCAAACTTGACAGTTGCTACACTTACAGGTGATGTTGTAAATAGTATGTTGGGTAATCGCGTCAAATTGCCATTGTCATTTACCGGGAGTGCAAGGTATATGATAGAAAAATATCGTGATGCTATGGCTTTATGTCGTGTTTATGGATATCCCGACTTATTTATAACATTCTCCTGTAACTCCAAGTGGCCTGAAATTACTCGAGCACTAGAAGATACAGGCTTTAACCCAGAAGACAGACCCGCGTACCAATCAAGAATGTTTAAAATCAAACTTGACAGGCTAATGGATGATATCAAGCGTAACAGAATTTTTGGAAAGGTTACAGCTGGTAAGTTTTTTTTTCTATTTTAGATTGCCAATGACAGTTACTTCATAATGTACTCTATTTGTTTAATTTTTATGGTTGATGATTTATTTATAGCATATTAAAGTTTAACTTCTCAAACCTTTTTTAAAATTTTAACAAAGTTTACTTTAAGATACAATTCTACAGATAGTTGTTAACAATTTCTACTATAAGATCTGTTACTTACAATACCATTTAATGTAGATCGATTTTGTTTTTAATAACACATTATGTAAAATTGTTTCTTTATCCTATTTTAACAAGTTTTCATATATGTACACAAAATATAAAAAATAAAATAAATATTTGAAGTTTGATTTTTATGCCTAATACTGTTTAATTACATTCATGTATAACGCAGAATTATATACCATTGAGTTTCAAAAGCGAGGTTTACCGCATGCACATATATGCATCTTCTTGGATGAACAAGACAAACTGCCGGAACCAGGAGATATTGATGAATATATTTCAGCAGAAATACCAGATAAAGACGCAGATCCAGAACTTTATCAACTTGTGTCGGAGTTAATGATACACGGACTGTGTGGCAAAAAAAAACCCAAAATGCCCCTGTACTGACATCGAAAAGAAATGTACAAAACATTTCCCAAAGCCTTTCGCTGATGTTACAAGTGTAGATACAGAAGGCTATCCAGTTTATAGGAGACGAGACAATGGTAGGAAGGTCTCAAAACAGGGTCATGATCTCGATAATGGAAGTGTTGTTCCTTATAATGCATATCTATTGAAGAAATATCAAGCACATATAAACATCAAATGGTGTAATCAAGTTGGTGCTATTAGATACTTATTCAAATACATACATAAAGGAGATGATCGTGTTACTGTAGGAGTTTATGAAGAAGAAACTGATGAAATTAAACAATATTACGACTGCAGATATGTCTCTTCTTGTGAGGCAGTTTGGAGAATATTGGCGTTTGATATACACCATAGAAATCCAACAGTTATATGGTTAGCTTTTCACTTGGAGGACCAACAATCAGTTATCTTTGATGAACAAGAATTGATTGAAGATTTACTAGACGCTCCTTCGGTTAATACATCTCAATTTCTTGAGTGGATGTTATGTAATCAAAAAATGGAAGCAGCACGAAGTTTAATTTACGTTGAATTTCCAACCAAATTTGTGTGGAACAAAGATACCAGAAAATGGACAGAAAGGAAAAAATTCACAGGATCCATTGGGCGTATTCATCACGTGTCACCTCAAACCGGTGAACTTTTTTACCTAAGGATTTTGTTGAACAAGGTAAAAGGGCCTAAATGTTATGAGGATATAAGAACAGTAAATGGTCAAATTTATCCAACTTTCAAATCTGCTTGCTATGCAATGGGATTGTTAGATGATGATCAAGAATACATTGACGCTATTAAAGATGCAAGTCAGTGGGGCTCATGAAGTTTTTTAAGAGATTTTTTTCTCAACTACTACTGTCAGAAAGTTTAAGTAGACCAGAATATGTTTTTGAAAAATCTTTTGAATACTTATCCGTTGACATCATTCATCATCGCATATCAGGTATGATTACATTACACGTTAAAAAAATTGTTTATAGTTTTACAATTTTTAATTTACGTTTAACAATATTTAAGTTCATCAAATGTCACTATGTACAGACAGTTTAAAAAACTGCTTAATGATTTCAAAAATATATTATAATTATACATTAAGCATACTTCTTACAACGATTTTAACTTTATGTTGTTATGCTTTAAAAAATAGATGATCATTTTAATAAATTAAATGTTATGGCAGCTATTCAACCGACAAGAGAAATGCTACAAAACCTAATTCTCGAGGATATTGAAAAGATCCTTCAACGTAATGGCAAATCCTTGCGAAACTACAGTTCCATGCCAACTCCGACTACAACAACCCTTCATGTCTCTGAGATTCCTCTAATTATAGACGAACTTTCATACGATATGTCTGCGCTTGAAACAGAACATTCGGATCTTATTTTGAAACTCAATTCTGATCAAAAACATGCTTATGAGACTATTAAAATGGCAGCTGAATCAAACAATGGTGGAGTGTTCTTCTTATACGGATATGGCGGAACTGGCAAAACTTTTTTATGGCAAACTTTGTCTGCTGCTTTTAGAAGTAAAGGGGAAATTGTTTTAAATGTCGCATCGAGTGGTATAGCAGCGTTGTTATTACCTGGTTGGAGGACTGCTCACTCACGATTTGCAATACCTATTGATCTTACTGATGAATCTTTCTGCAGAATTCTTCCTAATAGTAATCTGGCTTCATTAATCAGAAAAGCTAAGTTGATAATATGGGATGAAGCACCTATGGTTAAAAGGATATGTGTTGAAACATGGATCGTTCATTTAGAGACATATGTCGCACAATTAATCCAAACAGCATGGAAACTCCTTTTGGAGGAAAAGTGGTTGTTTTTGGCGGTGATTTTAGACAGGTATTACCAGTTATCACAAAAGGCACAAGAGAAGAAATTGTTAACGCAACACTTAACTCATCATACATATGGGATCATGTAACTCTTCTTAAGCTGTCAATTAACATGCGTTTAACAAACCTTTCTGTTGGAAATACAGAAGATGAAAATCAGAAACAACTGGATGATATTAGGAACTTTGCTGATTGGTTGCTGAACATAGGTGATGGAAATGTAAACCCATCAGATGATGGGATTTCTGATGTTCAAATGCCTGAAGATGTGTTAATCACTGATACTCATGATCCAATTGGTTCAATTATTTCAACCATATATCAATATTACTTAGATAATCTCGGAAATCCAACCTACTATCAACAACGAGCATTCCTTGCCCCAACACATGAAGTTTTTAACATAATCAATGATCGGATGATGGAATCATTAGAGGGTGAAGCAAGAACGTATCTTAGTTCTGACAGCATCTGCCAATCCGAGAGAGATTCAGACTTTAATAGTGAGTTGTATACGGATGATTACTCGAACAGTATAAACATTGGAGGTTTACCGAAACATCATCTCACTCTGAAATTGGCGTAACAGTTATGTTGCTTAGGAATGCTGATCAAGCAGGAGGATTATGCAACAGGACAAGATTACAAGTTATCGAACTTCGAGATAAGGCGATTAAAGCAAAAATTTTAACAAGTACCCATGTTGGAAAAATTACCGCTATTTCACGAATGCTAATTGTTCCATCCGACAAAAGGATTCCTTTTAGATTTCAACGGAGACAGTTTCCTATAGCAGTATGCTTTGCAATGACTATCAACAAAAGCCAAGGCCAATCATTAGCTAATGTTGGTTTATTCCTTCCTAAACTAGTTTTTAGTCATGGTCAGCTATATGTTGCATTATCGAGGGTCACTTCCAAGAAAGGATTGAAGGTGCTAATTTTGAACAAAGAAAATGAAATAACAAATACAACAAAGAACGTCGTCTTCAAAGAAGTGTTACAACATCTATAGACAAAGCTGTAACACTATGTTGTTACTTTGGTTGTATCTTTCACATTATTTTTTGTTTTCTTTGTTTCAAACAAGTCATAAGCATGTATTTTAGTTTTTTTTTATTTACAGACTAAATTGATTCTTTGAAGACAAGCTTATGGTTATTTAATCTTATTTTCATCCGATTTGTCATACATTGCATACAGCATATCAATATAGTTCATATATAATTTTTTAAATTCTATTATTAATCAAATTGTTGCTTATCAGAAGAAGATTGACTCTGAATTAGAAAAAAGAAACCTTAGATTCTGAATTATAATAGTGTAAGCATAATTAAATTTATTTTGGAATGTTACCATGTTTGATCTGTAAAAAAGAAAAAAGGTCCAAATTACCTGTATATAAATAATAATTATACATTATTCAGTATAATGTCCAATATGTTTTTTTTTGATTTCGTAATAATAATTCATTAGGTTAATAAAAAATTGCAAACGTAGAATCAAGCCCTGCAAACATTGATATTCAACTTCAAAACAATATCACTCACACTTTGTAAAAGAGTATGTTAATTGATTGTAAGCCCATCAACTCATTTAAGCCCAATAAACTTAAAAAAATCGGTTTACAATGTTTATCAATAATACCAAAACTAATACCTACATAAAACCCTAAATTACTATCGATGTCTGGAATGTATTCTTGCAACACCCTATAACCGTCAACGAAAATCAAACCCTGCGATCAAGTAAGTATTACTGGTTCGATTTCCGTTTATTGTTATAATAGAAATTGTTTTAACCTTATTGTATATATGTAATTAATCTACAACACATATTGCTTTAATTTTTCCTGATTAAATACATATTAAATCCCATTGGTATACAGAATACTGATATGGATCAGTATCAATAGAATCATATATGAATCAAAAACATTTATTTATGAAGTAATGAGTAATATACAGATTCATACTTTTATAGTCATATAATATTAATATGTAGATACAACTTTATATTTTGTTTCACTTAGAAATCATAGTAATTTACTACATTAATAAATAATAAAAAATCTTAAATTTTTAAGTACATGTTTTGACAAATTGCTGTATATCTAAAACCTTTTAGGGTAAATTGAATTAGTTAAAAAAATCCTATATTCAATTGATGTATTAAGAATTATTTCTTCTAAAAATACAAATTTCATTTGTTGCGGACCCAATGGCTACAGTGCACAACAAAATGCATCGATCGTCTTTCATCCATACATTTTCACGTCAAGATGATATATTAGTGGTATGTTTATTATTTTTTTTATATAAAACCATACCATACTTAATTTTCTTAATATGTCAATTGCTTCTGTGATTAGGATGATATTAAAAAAATTCTATACTTTGTTACAGCCTCTGCCATTATCTTGGTTTCACGACTATTATCAAGAGAAGTTACCTACACATAAAGTTTGCATACACACTTTACAAGCTATAATTCTGAAGTCGCTTTCACAATTCACGATCTCACTTTATTTCTAAGCGAAGGATTTGAAAAGATCATAACCGATCTTAAAATTAAAATGTATGATATTCTATGCATTACAACTGTTGACAAAGGCAATTACGAATTAGTTATCTATTCAAAAAGAAAATGGCTCCAAAAAACTGGTTCAACATCACTAAAAAATGGGATATAATTACTGAGTTACAACTAAGAATTTTTGAAAAAGCTCATTATAGGATATTCCCTTCATTCATGTAGATTGTGGATGGGACCAACGTTAACGTACTGGTATGTATATTCTTAACTAATAATACAATTTACATACATCATAAATTAAGCTAAACTTAAGTATTAAATTAAACAATATTTTATAATTAATATTTAAATTTATTATTACCTTTTCTGCCATGATAGTTTTATTCCAATATACTACTTAATTTTAATTGTTTAATTAATTTCAAAATTTATTTACATTATTCACATATATGACAGACAATGGCTAAGAAATTCAAATCTGCATATAAGGGACGGCAAGGACCACAAAAACACGTCTACTTTCACTACAACGGTTCGTACAAAAAAAGATTTCCCATTTCTGTAATTCAAGATAAGTTGATATTTGGTGAGGGCTGGCAACAGTTAATAGCGGACTTACATTTAAATCGGGGCGATCGAGTTATTTTCTATGCAATCAATTTTCATAATATAGAATTCGTCATCTATAATGAAGTTGGTGATGAAAAGACAAGCATATCTACTTATCATCTAAATGAAAAGGAAGACCCGGACTTTTTACAACATGAAGTTAAATCTTATGATTACGAAATTACCATACCGCGTGGTCGGGTTTTAGTAAGTTAACATTCTTATCTTTATACTATTTACACCTAACCATGAACACATTTTCACTTGAAAAAGTTCCAAAAGAATTTATTTATGCTCAAAATATACTTTATAAAATTTAAGATAAAAATAACAAGTTTATTTTACAAATGTTTATTTTTTTAGCGCCTTCCGAAAGAATTAATGCTACTTCCTGGACTACGAAGTGGAAAAATAGTTTCATGTTACAATTTAGAAAGGAAGAAATACAAGTGACGGTTGAAACAGGAAAATTCAAGGACAAAGCCAAACATTTCAGTTTCTTACGGTTTTTATAATTTCAGGAAATAAAATCGATTAAAGCCGGGAACAAACTGCATATTCACCTACTATTTTGAGGAACGCGCTTTCTATCTATATTGATGTTTTGCACAATGATCCAAAACTTCAATGCATTTGATGGATTGAAAAACATTGTTTGTTTGATTATAGATCATGATGTTTTCTTTTCAATATTCATTTGATATTGTCATCATTATCTGCTATTTTTATAATTAGTGTAAATACAGTCATCCGTGCAACGTACGGGCTCTCAAAGTCTAGTATATATATATATATATATATATATATATATATATATATATATATATATATATATATATATATATTACGAGTATTATTACGGAGTATATTTTTATATTACGAAGAAATTATTAAATATTAAATAATTAATTAAATTACAATAATAAAAACTACATAGTAAATAAATTGTTAATTAAAATTGAAATGGAAATTGAAATAATAAATAAAATTACAAATAATAAGTTATAGTGACTAGTGGGTTATAGTTGCGTATGTCAACGTCAAACTATTAAACCAGAGTTTACTCTACTTTTTACGTCCGTGTTATATAGCGGTGGTATTCGCCATTTCTAGGGTTTCTATGAGTCTAAATACATCACCTATCAATAGAGATGATTGGATTGAATATCAATCAGATGATATTATATTTATATTTTTATTTATTTATTTTTAGCGATATATCCGTTTATTTTTATTTCATCCATTCATATATATTTTAATTGTTTTAATGAATATCCATTGGATATTCAATTTAATAAAATATTAATTTAACATTAGGGCGGGCAGCTTTATCTGATCAAGGGTCGGGGCACAAGGGTCCTAGTACTATCCAGTTGCGAAGAAGCCCGGAGGTGACTACAACTTTGAAAAATAAATATAAATATAGATTATTATAACAAATGTAATTATATAGTTTTTATGTTTTTAGTTTATTATATATGTTTTGATGATTTGATCGTAATTTGTCGCCGAATGTGACTTCAATCAAGCAAAATGCGTTACAATAAAAGTAAATATATATCTGAATGTGTAACGTTTAATATTATTAGTGACATAAAATAATTATAACTTTTATTACCTAAGTCAATTTGTAGCTAACATGAGAAGTACTTGAAATTGAAGATTTATTGTGAGCTTCAGGATGTATGATGTATAGACGATCACATAGAGTCATATCGGCAATTTTCTTGGTCTTATCCTGAAAGATACACTCAAATTGATTAAAATTCACAGAGAGTTTTGATCATTTGGTTGTTTTACTTATGGATCAGATATTGTAAGTGAATGTTGGTATATTGAATACACCATGAAGTGTAAGATCTGGGGTTAATTTCACTAACCTAGTGGTGGACACTTTTATTGTGTATTTGTTTGGAAGATTTACAAGGATGAAAATATGATGGTATTTGATGTTGTGCATTTTGTTTAAAGATATTGATATATGATATGTAGCCTCACAACCTATAACTCAAACATTATCAAGATGTGAGAAAAGAAAGGCAATAAAAGGAGTTATACATGCATATGTTGTCTAATCTCGATGGTTCTGTTGCATCATCATCTGATATTGTAATTGGTCTATTCCTACAGCCATTACATCCTCATTTATTGAACCATTTTAACGCAGTGTATATTGTGTTGTTTGCTCAAGAGTTGTATTGTCCACATATACAATATTGATTGATTTTCCTTTATTGGAGTGATTATGTGAAATTTTTTCATACAGAGGCTGGCCTGGAGGATATCCCACATTCTTTTATCATTCCTTTTTGGCGTGTCCTTCCCTCTCCTAGCTTGAAGGTTGACCTTCTTTCAGATGTACCAGTTAGTGGTGACCTAGTCAATCTTTGGTATTTACTCTTGTATAGTTTTGATGCATTCCCATAAACTAACATTATTGCAGGTGTTATTGGTTTGGGTAGAGTGCCCTCTCTTTGCTTTTCTTCATGAATTATCATCCCATAAGACTTGTAGTAGTTTAAAGTGGTTGCATAAGTAGAATTCAACCCTTTATGCTATAATATTATTGAACTAATCCCACAAGGAATGTTATGAGTCTCTTTCTTTGCTCCCTTTATCCATCTTGTCTTTCATTATCACGGGTGTAGTTACATGTGCACATGTAAGGTGCTTCTAGTACATCTGTCACATTTGTCTCATCCAAGTAACCTTTTAACTTGTGATAATAAACTTTTATTGAACAGTTTCCTTGCTTCAGTTGTGCAATGTCATTTGCCAATTAATATATCCGATGACCATCAATTTGTGAATAATGCTCTTGTAATTCATGCCACAAGTTGTAAGCATAATCTACAAAGCTTATGTTGTTACTTATCTCATATGTTACAGTGTTTAGCATCCAAGAATGATCATGTCATTATTCCTTTCCCACACTGGCCTTATAACTGGATTAGTCTCAGGTTCTCTGAACTCTCTTGTTATGATCTTCAACTGTTTTGGCTTTTAATGCTACCTTCATTGATCGTTTTCAGCTTCCATAGGGTTTTGATCCTCTTAGTTTCGTTGATATGATGATCAGGCCATGATGGTCCATTTGATGTAAGAATACACGATGATTGATTGCATTTATCTTATGTGTTCATTTTTTATACAATTGTAGGTGCCATTGATCAGAAGAGTTTGATTATGTTGAAGATATATGATATGTGTTTTTGAGAATTTGTTGGTGATATGAAGTTTATTTTGAAAAATTGTTGATATTTGGCTGAATAAAATGATGATTTGATTGAATTTTAATCTGTGTTCTTGTGAATTTTGGTTGGGGAATTTCATCAAACACCTCACGTGTTTGATTCTGTTTGATTTAGCTTTGGATCAAGCTCACGCTCTAATACCATGAAATGAAACAAGGAAAAAGATGAAGAAGAGTATGAAAAAATGTATTTCATTCGGTTGAATTGTAAAGTATAAATTACATCGATATATATACAATGAAAGAGCAATAACCGTTACTAACTAACAACAAAGTAACTGATTATCAAATTAGTCAATTAAGCTACCCCTTCCTAAAGTATAACCCTAAATATATACACTGCGGCTGAGTAAGAAGACAAAAAATTGTAATTTCACTATCGAGTTTCACATTATTGTAGTATCTACCGGTTTTGCGATATCTTCCTTGTTTTGTGTTAGAGGTAAATAGATTATTACAACTATTATCGTTATGTTTAGTGTTATACATAAACTCTTTGATTCTTTTTGTGCTAGTAATGGTTAACCAAATTAACCATTCCATGTCTATTAGTTAATCAATTTAACCGAATAACCAAACCACTTAGTAATCAAACCGAACAGTTAAAAGAATTAATTAACTGTGATGTTAGTTATGGGTGTGAGTTTCGTACTTAACAGCCCCAAACCGCCCCAAGCTCACCCCTAATGGAGACATCGAGATGCATGTGGATGTTTTGTCGCTCTTAACTCCTGAAAAAGGCAAGTTATTGTGACAACCCGAGAATTTCTGAACAAATTTAAACTTAATCTTTATATGGTTTCGACATGATAAGCAAAGTCTATTAAATTGAATCTCAAAAATTTTTGAAACTATTTTTATGAATTCAATTAACCTTTGACTACTCCCGATGATTCACGAACAAATATGTAAATAATTATGTAAATATATATATAAGTGTATATATAATAATTTTAATTAATAAAGTATACATGAAAAATAACAAACAAAATAATTAAGTTATTATTACAATGAATATATATAAAAAATATATATATGGATATATAATATTATTATGAACCTATATAGATATAAATATATAAAAGATTTCTATTAATAACTAATATATTGTAACATGTACAAAATATATAAAAATTAAATTATGATATTATATAATATGAGTAATACCTACTTAACAATTAATCATATAAAAAGTTATTATAATAATATTATTATTACTTTCAGTATTAATATTAATATTACTAGTATTATATATAATCCATAGATACGAAATTGTTATATATAAATGATTGTAGTATTATTATTACTAATATTATTATTAACATTAATAATATTAGTATTATTATAAATAGTATTATTATCATCATTTATAATATTATTATCATTTTCATTATTATCATTGTTATCTATTATTATTTTTAATATATATATAAATATATGAACTTTGATATGTACAAGTAGTGTTATTAATATCATTGATATTATTATCATTATTAATTTTGTTATTATTATTGTTATTATTATTATTAATTTCACTATTATTAATAAAATTAATATTAAAAACTAATGCATGTATAATTAACATTATTATGTTTTATTCATATATTTAATATACAGATATAGATACATTCGTTATACAGCTATACAAATTCAGTTATATATAAATACATATATGTATATAAAATACAGTTATATTATACAAATACTTATACTATTATATATATACATAAATACGGTTTATTATATATATATATATATATATATATATATATATATATATATATATATATATATATATACAGAAAAATTGGTATTCAATTGTAAATCGTTTTCAGCCTGTAGACTAGTTGATTTTTCTGTCTCTAATTCGTACCAATCATGGATTCAATCACTTGAAAGAATCCAAATTCTGTTAGCAAGTGACATCGTCTTTTATTATTATAATTATTTTCTTGTATGATCGAATATAACCTGTTGAATTAAATTGGATTATAAAACAAACACATTGTCCATGATCACGCTACAATACAACCATTGATATCAATCCATATTACAGAGACAAATTCAGTTAAGAGTCTCATTCAACTTTTAATATATTTTCTATATATTTCTATCCAGATTGATTCTTCTTGTCAAATGCATCCAACCTATACAACAAACAATCAATTCTGTTACAGCATAACTCAAACACTTCCTTATTATGATTCATTTTTCTCTCTTCTGAAAAAAAAAACAACCGAACACCATTCACCTTACAAACCCATTTATGATCAACCATCATGCCACCTTTCAAACCACCACTACAACACCAAAACCTACAAATGATATACGATATAAACTGTTTTTATTTTAATGAACACTCACCTTTATAATTCTGCTTTCTTCCACAGCGAACCACCACCACTTTAACCTTTGTATTTCTTCCTATTGCATCGATCCTCTGTTATAATACACCTGCAACAGCCGTATTCCTTTAAGTTTATTTTCAGTTGACAAACATCAAGAAAATTGGTACGATACATTCATAATATGAAGGTTCTCAACTCGTATATATAGAATACATTATGCAATATTTTCTTTCAAAAGACATGTGAATCGAATATTGTGGGACAAGTAAAAAAAATAAAAAAAATGGCAGACAACCATTATTCAAACACTTCACTTGCAAGTAAACCAACCCCCAAATTTGCATATGGATCGTGACTTGTTTGAGTATTGTGGAGGCCTTATTATCCAATAATATATAAAATAATGGAATACAAATACTAAATTCAATTTCATAAAGTTGAGTTATGATTAAGGACGTAATAAAGTAAAAGAAGAGATAAATGGGATAGTAGGAAAGTGATTAGGTGGCTGCTACTTTGTTTCAAATTCTATAGCATTCGATTATTTTCAAACTCGTTTTATAGTGGGCCACAGATCAATAGTTTTGTTTATGATTAGGCCAAGAATTAGTTTTGCACAAGTGGGGGTTTGGAAATGATTAAACAACACATGATGGGAGTGCATGATAGCTACTGCATGTTGTTTTTTTTTTCTTTTTATTTATCGGCTATAGGAGGATAATCAAACAGGCCACGAAATCCCTGTTGGGCTGCCGAGTTTTTCTGTTGAGATTGGGCCGAAGTGTGCAGTTGGGCCAAGCTTGTTTATGAATTGGTTGTAGTCCACCAAATACTCGAGCTGGGCTTTGCACTACCCAGCAGCTATTGGGCCGAATTAGTTGGGTAAGATTTTGGTTGATCGAGCTGTTTTACTTATTTAAGATAGTAAATGAAGATTTTGATCATAATGATGCATGATAATGATGATGGCAATGATAAATGATGTTATCATGATGATGATGATGATGTAATACGTTATGATGAATGGATTAGTGGAAGAAATAGAAAAGAAAGAGAAACAGGAAATCGAGTTAAAGGATTTTAGGTCGTGAATTAAAACAGAAATAAAAGGAATAGCGGAATGGTTCAGAGTGTTTCGGGGTTTCGAGAGGTCGCGGGTTCGAGTCTCGTCTGGGGCATTTCTTTTTAGAAAAAGCTTGGAGAGGGTATACACTTTTATTTTAATTCTATCATTATTATTATTATTAGTTATTATTATGTTTATTATTATTATTATTATTATTGTTATTATTATTATAATTATTATTAATATTATTACCATTATTATTAAATTATCAATCTTATTAAAACTGCTGATGTTATCATTATAATTAATATTAGTATTATCATTATATTACTTCAAATATTATCTTAGTTTTAACAAACAAATGATATGCATATATATATATATATATATATATATATATATATATATATATATATATATATATATATATATATAAATATATAAATATATTTAATATATAAAACATAACAAACATAATATCTTATTTAGTTAAAATATATAAAATGAATACACAGAACATATAAGTTATTAACATAAAAACGATATAACTAAGTAATTTATATATATATTTATTCGATTACAACTATGTATATTAATAAATATACAAATGATATAGGTTCGTGAATCCGAGGCCAACCCTACATTTGTTCAATGACGTCATATGTATTTTTACTACAAAATACAGTACCGTGAGTTTCATTTGCTCCCTTTTTAAATGCTTTTGCAATATATATTTTTGGGACTGAGAATACATGCGCTGCTTTTATAACTGTTTTATGAAATAGACACAAGTAATCGAAACTACATTATATGGTTGAATGATCGAAGCCGAATATGCCCCTTTTTGATTGGTAGCCTAAGAATTAGGGAACATCACTAATTTTGAGAATTAGTGCACCCCTAATTGACGTGAATCCTAAAGATAGATCTATTGGGCCTAACGAACCCCATCCAAAGTACCGGATGCTTTAGTACTTCGATGTTGTTTTATCATGTCCGAAGGATTTCCCGGAATGATAGGGGATATTCTTATATACATCTTGTTAATGTCGGTTACCAGGTGTTCAATCCATATGAATGATATTTTTGTCTCTATGCATGGGACGTATATTTATGAGAAATGAAATTAAAAATCTTGTGGTATATTAAAATGATGAAAATGATCGATTATGATAAACTAATGAACTCACCAACCTTTTGGTTGACACTTTAAAGCATGTTTATTCTCAGGTATGAAAGAAATCTTCCGCTGTGCATTTGCTCATTTTAGAGACATTACTTAGAGTCATTTATGACATAGTTCGAAAGATGTTGCATTCAAGTCATTGAGTCATCAAGATTATTATCGAGACATTTATAGTTTGGATATATTATGAAATGGTATGCATGTCGTCAACTTTCGATGAAATGAAAGTTTGTCTTTTAAAAACGAATGCAATGTTTGTAAAATGTAGCATATAGAGGTCAAGTACCTCGCGATGTAATCAACTATTGTGAATCGTATGTAATCGATATGGACTTCGTCCAGATGGATTAGGACGGGTCTTTACAGTTGGTATCAGAGCGGTGGTCTTAGCGAACCAGGTCTTGCATTAGTGTGTCTAACTGATATTTGTTTAGATACATTAGTAAGTCTGGACTTCGACCGTGTCTGCATGTCAAAAGTTTTGCTTATCATTTCGTGTCGAAAATTACATGCTTATCATCCTTAGGAAATTACCTGCTTATCATTCTTAGTCTAGACACGTTTTACTGCATTGACTGCATGAATAGTGTATAGACAAAAATTCATATCTTAGCGTATCTGATAATTCATATTTTAGCGTATCTGTTATTGTTACCTTTGCCTGACAGCTTCCGTAGATTCCTCCGAAACTTATGGGATTTTAGTATTATATATGCATATGTAAATTATGTATTGCAGGGTACTAATCTACATCCTATAATCTATTTCTTATCGAAAATCCTTCATCTGATCGTATGAGATGAATCCCTCAACCAGTTCGAGTCCCTCAGATTTTGATAGCTATTCCGATAGCTATTCCGACAGCTATTTCGACATGAATGTTCACCTAAGCTCCGGAAGCAGCGTCACCAGAACGAATCAACCAATCGGCCATCCCCAATTAATCTGATGGGTTCGTAGTCGACTTAACCGATGGAGACGAGAAGAAGGCGATCCTTTCCACCCACCAACCTGCACTCTTGAAGATGAATCTGAAGCACTTACCGACGAACCCATTCGTAACACCATTTTCACACTCATTTTCTGAATATCTCGCCAAGATTATATTCTATCTAAAATTCTAAACCTTATTCATTCGCTCGTTCCTACCGACAATTATCCCGGAGTAATAAGTCAACGAGCTTCGCACCCGAGTTGTAGCGTTGGAAAATATGGTGCAAAATGTACCAGTTTCAGCAACATCACCGGCACCCGAGTTTTCGGATGTTCAAACAAGAAAAATGAAGTCATGTACATGGCACATGGTGGTGATTAGGTTGATCGAGTCCAATCACCATCACTTGTCACTAGAACTTTGGTGTGAATTACCGTAATATAACCACGTTGATCGAGTGTCGTTATATTACGCTAACTCATACCTCCATCCCCACATCACTCCATAGATTCAGGTTCGTGTAATCGTGAAGTTTTAAAATGAATAAAGCATAGCGACATCACCAACGTGACTCGTATTTAATCGCAAGAATTAGTGCAACTCTAAAGAAGCGTTCCCCGAGGGAAGTGTATAAATGATTGTTCACGTCAATGCGGTTCAAGTCAAACAATAATGTCTTTAGGCGCGAAAAGAGTAACGAATCATGATAACGAGTAGTACGCAACCGTAGTGATAAGTAGTGACGACGATACTCACCTTGAGTAGTAATGGCAGTAACAAGAAGTGGTAGATAGTAAGGTACACCGGTGTGACACCAATAGTAAGTTGAAACGGTGGCGAATAACAATCTGGGAGACAGAGTTCCCGAACAAGTGTGACTAATGAAGTCGTCATCATCCTTACGTGTATGAATCCTGAATTTACGCGTGTTACCAGAAAGTTGCAGAATACAAGTTCGTATAATGAAAACGTGGTACTATTAAGAAGTTTGCCTAAGAATGATTCAAGTATAATGCACAAGTAGTCAAGTAAGTGCTATCTATAGCAAATGTATGTCAGAATGCAATGGGTAACTATCCGGTTATAGTCTAGATTTACTAATGCGCCCTAACGACTCTGTCAGACATACTAATGCACATCCTAGATCCCTACAACCAACGCTCTGATACCATCTGTAGCGACCCGACCAAAATCGTCATTGACGGCACCGCTAACTTAGGTCCCGTTACGTAGTCGTAGTCCCTATATGAGACTCGTTTGACCAAAATTATGTCGCGTTCTTTTGAAACGTATCATGCTTGCAAAGTTTAGTTTACAAAACCATTCGACAACAATTTTAAGTTTGCAAAAGTATAAATTATGAATGAGATAACTTGCGACATAATTAGTTTAAATCACGGTTGCTATAAATAGCGTAAGTATGTAAACGATATGTTTGAATCCAAAGGTGCTATCACTAGCGTATGTATGTATGCATGCTTGACTCCAAGCAAGTATGAGTGTACGTGGAAGCATGTATCAAATAGCCAAGTATGAACCTGAGAAATATATAGAAAACTGTCAACGAAAACGTTGGTGAAATCATAGGTGTTTTAGTAAACGTTGTATTTGAACCACAAGATTTAGTATAAGATGATTATCAAAATCATTTGCATTCCAAAGTTGTTGTTTGTATCCCGGGCACCCAATTATCAAACTTAACTATTTTGCACCCTTTGCGTAGTGTTAGAACATACAGTAGACCCGAAAATATATTTCATCCGCTAACGGTAGCGAACCGTCCGAATGAGGCTCGTCAAGCCCATGTGATCACATAATATAAGTTCACGTTTACACCCTGCAAGTGTAACTAATGATAATTGAATTGAGGCTTTTTGTTCAAACCCGTACGTGGAATGTTCGTTTTTGTACTTGTGTTCAAGTGTGAAAGTATGATACGTATATGTTTCTCATCCCATAGTTTAAAGTATAAAAGTTGTTGAAAGATGGGACTATGATCTCACCTCGAGTGCACGAGTATAAAAGTACTTCACAAAGTAAACGTGTGCATGAAAGTTGCTTAGCCTTAACCTAAACAAGTAAGTTATATCAATTAACTGGTTACGACACAAGGTCGGGCAAAATGTGTTCAATTAGTCCTATGGCTCATTACGACTCGAATAGTATAGTATGTGAATCACGTTGTCAAGTTTCATGCAAGAATCAAGTATAAAAGAAGATTAGAACGATTGCATAAACGTTTGGCTAAGTTTAACTTAAAGTCAAACTCGGTCAAGTCAAAGTCAACAAAAATTCAACACGTTCGGGTCGGGTCCCGAACTATTTTTCTGTGCTAATTATTCATATATAAGCATGTTAGAACAAGTTACATGTGAATCGGAGGTCCATAGTATAGCAAACATTTTTCGTATAATTGACAAGTAAGACAGAATCAAACCATGCCTATTGTCGCGCCACGGCGAATAACGGGTACTGGTACCTGGTCAGTCTCAATTGTCTAATTCCCAAACCCAAAATTCAAACAACCACAAAACACAAACCGTAAACACTTAGAACTCGTATCGTATATCGTTAGAAAGGTAATTTGACAAAGATCACAACTAAATACATTTCACCAACCAAAAACATCAATTACAATAACAAAATTTCGTCAAGTGATCAATAAAGGTTTATTTTCAAAGTTTCAAGTTCATCAAGTGCATTTTAAGTTTCGGAAATCCAATTCACACATATGATATGCCATTTTGAAGGTAATGAAACATACATTACAACTAAATACTTACTAATAACATTTCATGGCATTCGAAACATCAAAATCTCGTTTTAAGTCTATCAAACCCTAACCAAAATTCACAAAAATCAATATTCATGTTTTTGAAGTTTTCTTAATCAACCTACGCATCAAAACGAAGCTAGTGATACTAGTAACACAATTAAAGCATGAACTTTAGTATTTAAACAACAATTAATCTTCCAAAATGCAAGATTAAGCAAACCCATTTCAAATGTTCAAACTAGTTACTCAAAACAACAAATCGAGCAAACAAATCATATATTAATGTTATACACGAGCCATAGACACTAACTAACACCATTTCAAGTATATAAAATGAATTTAGAGAAAATTAGTGTTTTAGAAATGTTACCCAAACGAGATGAAATTGGTACCAAAATGTAGAGGATGAAGAGAGGATCACGAATATGTAATTTGTTTTGATGTTTGCTTCTTGATTCGGTTTTAGATGATGATTCCTTGATGAAGATGAAAATGGGGTTTTGTTGCTAGAGAGAAAAGAGAGGTGGGAGGTGAAGAGTGAATGAGTGGTGATGGTGAGGTTTGACTAGTTGACCTAGTCAACTAGTTAGGCCCCCTTGCAACTTTGGTCCCTCATGTTTCAAAGCGGGTGCGGGAATTAACCAAACGAATATTTTAAAAACGCTCAAGTAAACGAGTAATGTTATAATTAAATAACGAGAATATTATGAACGTTTGTCAACGGAATCTACGAATATAAATAACGAAATATATTATTTAAAAAAAAAGATAGTGTTAAAAATAAATTTAACGGAAAAACGCGGGATGTTACAAACAGTACCATCAGTAACAGCACCAGTACCATCAACAATCCATGCCTCAACATCTCATTCTGTACCTCGAGTATAATTATCGTTCCACGAATCGTTCTACATCATTTATCTTCGTTCGACATGGCGATTATATAATCTCTAATGTTTTAGAGATTATATATTCTTATTCTAATGGTAAATCAAATGAGTCTAATATCATATTGACTCATTAAATCCATGATTACATCTGAAGAAAATATATATGTATATATGTTTTCATAAAGATTGTAATTAAAAATTCTTTTGTACAAACTGTTAATGATGAAAATATTTTAACGGGTAGGTAATACCCGAGGAATATTTAAGATTTCACATTAATAAGTTACACTGTACATTCTTCGAATCTGATTCAACGGTCATTTACTATCCTACTTATATCCACAGATATACGTATCCGTTCACCGCAGAATAACCATTTCCATTCAATTTCATACTTGGATTTTGATCTATCAGAATCCAACAAGTGGCATAATGAAGAAAACGTTGGACAAAATAAAATTTGTTAGAAACAAACAAATTAACTATGAGAAATTTTGTTAAGAATCTACGCTAACGAAATCCTAGCTAACTGTTAATTCCGTATTACATTTTAATTATCGCAATTTATTTATCGCAATTTAATTATCGCAATTTATTTTATCGCAATTTTAATTCTCGCAATTTTATTTATAGTCATTTAATTTCTGTTATTTATTTTATGCACTTTATTTATCGTCATTTAAATACTGTTATTTACGCATTTAAATATTGGGACACGTATACAAGGTTTTAACATATCATATCGACGCATCTATATATATTATTTAGAATAACCATAGACACTCTATATGCTGTAATGATCGAGTTCGCTATACAGGGTTGAGGTTGATTCTACAATAATATATATACTTTGAGTTGTGATCGAGTCTGAGACATGTACACGGGTCACGACTCGTATTAATTAATTCGAATATAATATATTAAACTATATATGAATTGTTGAATTACCAATGGTGGACTGCTAACCGTGGACTAAAAACATTGGACAATTAAAATGAATTAAAATATTGATTATAACATATAAAACTAAACAATTCTTCAAGCTTGCCACTTGATTTTATCTTAAACCTCATTGGTATCTTGACGATTACAATCCACGTTCAAAGTTTTCGTAATTCTTGAAAACACCTCAATCGAGAGGATGAACCAACCGCACTTCATCTACGTAAGAAGAGATTGATGCATATAGTTATGCACTTGAAAACTCTTGGAACCTGAGTAAACGTTTAACATGTATATGTGCTAATTCCTTTAGTATTATTATTACCAAAAATAACTTGGTAATTCCTTTTAAAGTAGCAAATTTTGTCACAGCTTCAGCAAGTCAACTTCGACTTTTCGTTCGAAACAACCTTATTATCACCTTGATTTATATGCATGCTCTTTTATTGTTACCAGAGAACCTTTTATATTCTACCATATTACCAGCAGATGTACCAGCAACCTCGTCGCTCCTTGGTTTAAATCCCTCCGACAAATCACTATATTTATCTATTGAAGTCTCATCATGTACACATCCGCATCTTGTAACAAGAATTGTCATACCAATTACCGGGAATTAGCAAATCTGTATTTTGAGTCTCGCAACGATTCCACATCAACAGTTATATGTATCAATATAACATTTATCTCTTAGAACTATGATCTTCCATTCCGAAATTCTGAAAAGCACACAGTCTGTGAATTAATACTCTGAATTTTGAAAAGTTGAATGAAGCAACAAAAACTTTAAACGACCTCAACAGCCAAAAGTTGATGATAAAGAATTGTATGTTGGCAAAGCTCAAAAAAAGTAAAAAAAAAAAAAACTGATTGAGCAAACTACGAAGGAGTCTCTGAACAAAACACAAGGACTAAACTTGTACATTAAGAATCCTGATGATTCTATTTCTGATGAAATCTTTAGCGAATACCTTGCTTTTGACTCCAAACTCTTGCGGACAAATTTTCTTCACCATCCTTCGATATTAGAAATTCCAAGATATCATCGTATCTTTCATTATAAATATCCTCCATATTTATGAAGATATTTTCATAACTATTATTATCTGAAATCATTAATCTCTTCGTGCTATCAGTGTTACATCATATAGAAACTGTTAGTTTCTATATTCTGTAAACTTTCGAGCTTAAAATATGAATGTTATTGAAATAATGTTGGGAACTGAAGCATGAGTTAGTATAATATAATGACATTTGATCAACGTGATTATATTACAGTAAGTCATGCTGAGTTTCTAATAGAACGTGATGATTCACAGATCATAACGTCATCATGTGCCATGTTACATAACTCTTTCATTCTGCTTAATTTCTGAACATATCAAGAAAATATATTCTTGATAGTTCTATTCTCAGTGATTTTGGTAATTTGACAAATCAAATCGTGCTATTACGTTCTTTCTTGTTTAGAACATTAAGTTCATTCGAAATTCCATACTTACGAATTCTGGACCGTTACTCGCTTTACTAGAGGTCGAAAAGATAATAAAAAGGCAAAGAGCTCCAAAATATAAGAGAAAATATAAAGCCCAATAAAAACACGGAGGTTACAAACCGTGGATATTAATACGAATAGCAATATAAAGACACGGTATAATTAAGAATAGTATCACCCCAAGGTAATAGTAGAAGTAAACAGGTTCTTCTGGAGGGAGATTGAAAAGAAGGATGACATAAATGATAATTAGGAAAATATCAAGGATTAGAACGGGATTAAGTATTTTCACAATCTTTTGGATGTATGAACTAAGAAAGAAAGTATAGGAATTATGAGAATAATAGAACATAAGAGCTTAATTTATAATGAAAATATCAGATAGAGTAATCGAGGCAGATCACCGTATTTAATTAAAGAGGATACTAATTTCCTTAGTTACCGAAGAATCAAATCTTATAGTTTTCGAAGATTTTCTTTTAAATCCCTTGAATTCCGGAATTCAAACTAGACAACGTCAACAGTTAAGACGAACCTTATTTATCTAAATTCAAACGTGACTACGTCAACAGTAAGAAGAATATTAAATTCCTCATTTCACTCTTTTGTGATAGCTTCACTCTACTCTTCGAGTAATCGAATTATTTTATCCATATCACTCAATGATGATAAAAAACTATTTATCAACTCATATTCGTCATGAAAACATTTTTATTGTTAGCCATGACCATCTCACTCAAATTTCGGGATGAAATTTCTTTAACGGGTAGGTACTGTGACGACCCGAGAATTTCCGAACAAATTTAAACTTAATTTTTATATGGTTTCGACATGATAAGAAAAGTCTATTAAATTGAATCTCAAAAATTTTTGAAACTATTTTTATGAATTCAATTAACCTTTGACTACTCCCGATGATTCACGAACAAATGTGTAAATAATTATGTAAATATATATATAAGTGTATATATAATAATTTTAATTAATAAAGTATACATGAAAAATAACAAACAAAATAATTAAGTTATTATTACAATGAATATATAAAAAAATATATATATGGATATATAATATTATTATGAACCTATATAGATATAAATATATAAAAGATTTCTATTAATAACTATTATATTGTAACATGTACAAAATATATAAAAATTAAATTATGATATTATATAATATGAGTAATACCTACTTAACAATTAATCATATAAAAAGTTATTATAATAATATTATTATTGCTTTCAGTATTAATATTAATATTAATATTACTAGTATTATATATAATCTATAGATAATAAATTGTTATATATAAATGATTTTAGTATTATTATTACTAATATTATTATTAACATTAATAATATTAGTATTATTATAAATAGTATTATTATCATCATTTATAATATTATTATCATTTTCATTATTATCATTGTTATCTATTATTATTTTTAATATATATATAAATATATGAACTTTGATATGTACAAGTAGTGTTATTAATATCATTGATATTATTATCATTATTAATTTTGTTATTATTATTGTTATTATTATTATTAGTCTCACTATTATTAATAAAATTAATATTAAAAACTAATGCATGTATAATTAACATTATTATGTTTTATTCATATATTTAATATACAGATATAGATACATTCGTTATACAGCTATACAAATTCAGTTATATATAAATACATATATGTATACAAAATACAGTTATATTATACAAATACTTGTACTATTATATATATACGTAAATACGGTTTATTATATATATATATATATATATATATATATATATATACAGAAAAATTGGTATTCAATTGTAAATCGTTTTCAGCATGTAGACTAGTTGATTTATCTATCTCCAATTCGTACCAATCATGGATTCAATCACTTGAAAGAATCCAAATTCTGTTAGCAAGTGACATCGTCTTTTATTTTTATAATTATTTTCTTGTACGATCGAATATAACCTGTTGAATTAAATTGGATTACAAAACAAACACATTGTCCATGATCACGCTACAATACAACCATTGATATCAATCCATATTACAGAGACAAATTCAGTTAGGAGTCTCATTCAACTTTTAATATATTTTCTATATATTTCTATCCGGATTGATTCTTCTTGTCAAATGCATCCAACCTATACAACAAACAATCAATTCTGTTACAGCATAACTCAAACACTTCCTTATTATGATTCATTTTTCTCTCTTCTGAAAAAAAAAACAACCGAACACCATTCACCTTACAAACCCACTTATGATCAACCATCATGCCACCTTTCAAACCACCACCACAACACCAAAACCTACAAATGATATACGATATAAACTGTTTTTATTTTAATGAACACTCACCTTTATAATTCTGCTTTCTTCCACAGTGAACCACCACCACTTTAACCTTTGTATTTATTCCTATTGCATCGATCCTCTGTTATAATACACCTGCAACAGCCGTATTCCTTTGAGTTTATTTTCAGTCGACAAACATCAAGAAAATTGGTACGATACATTCACAATATGAAGGTTCTCAACTCGTACATATAGAATACATTATGCAATATTTTCTTTCAAAAGACATGTGAATCGAATATTGTGGGACAAGTAAATAAAAAATAAAAAAATAATGGCAGACAACCATTATTCAAACACTCCACTTGCAAGTAAACCAACCCCCAAATTTGAATATGGATCGTGACTTGTTTGAGTATTGTGGAGGCCTCATTATCCACTAATACATAAAATAATGGAATACAAATACTAAATTCAATTTCATAAAGTTGAGTTATGATTAAGGACGTCATAAAGTAAAAGAAGAGATAAATGGGATAGTAGGAAAGTGATTAGGTGGCTGCTACTTTGTTTCAAATTCTATAGCGTTTGATTATTTTCAAACTCGTTTTATAGTGGGCCACAGATCAATAGTTTCGTTTATGATTATGCCAAGAATTAGTTTTGCACAAGTGGGGTTTGGAAATGATTAAACAACACATGATGGGAGTGCATGATAGCTACTGCATGTTGTTGTTTTTTTTTCTTTTTATTTATCGGCAATAGGAGGATAATCAAACAGGCCACGAAATTCTTGTTGGGTTGCCGAGTTTTTCTGTTGAGATTGGGCCAAAGTGTGCTGTTGGGCCAAGCTTATTTATGAATTGGTTGTAGTCCACCAAATACTCGAGTTGGGCTTTGCACTACCCAGCAGCTATTGGGCAGAATTAGTTGGGTAAGATTTTGGTTGATCGAGCTGTTTTACTTATTTAAGATAGTAAATGAAGATTTTGATCATAATGATGCATGATAATGATGATGGCAATGATAAATGATGTTATCATGATGATGATGTAATACGTTATGATGAATGGATTAGTGGAAGAAATAGAAAAGAAAGAGAAACAGGAAATCGAGTTAAAGGATTTTAGGTCGTGAATTAAAACATAAATAAAAGGAATAGCGGAATGGTTCAGAGTGTTTCGGGGTTTCGAGAGGTCGCGGGTTCGAGTCTCGTCTGGGGCATTTCTTTTTAGAAAAAGGTTGGAGAGGGTATACACTTTTATTTTAATTCTATCATTATTATTATTAGTTATTATTATGTTTATTATTATTATTATTATTGTTATTATTATTATAATTATTAATAATATTATTACCATTATTATTAAATTATCAATCTTATTAAAACTACTGATGTTATCATTATAACTAATATTAGTATTATCATTATATTACTTTAAATATTATCTTAGTTTTAACAAACAAATGATATGCATATATATATATATATATATATATATATATATATATATATATATATATATATATATATATATATATATATATATATATATATTTAATATATAAAACATAACAAACTTAATATCTTATTTAGTTAAAATATATAAAATGAATACACAGAACATATAAGTTATTAACATAAAAACGATATAACTAAGAAATTTATTTATATATATATTTATTCGATTACAACTATGTATATTAATAAATATACAAATGATATAGGTTCGTGAATCCGAGGCCAACCCTACATTTGTTCAATGACATCATATGTATTTTTACTACAAAATACAGTACCGTGAGTTTCATTTGCTCCCTTTTTAAATGCTTTTGCAATATATATTTTTGGGACTGAGAATACATGCGCTGCTTTTATAACTGTTTTACGAAATAGACACAAGTAATCGAAACTACATTATATGGTTGAATGATCGAAGCCGAATATGCGTCTTTTTGCTTGGTAGCCTAAGAATTAGGGAACATCACTAATTTTGAGAATTAGTGCACCCCTAATTGACGCGAATCCTAAAGATAGATCTATTGGGCCTAACGAACCCCATCCAAAGTACCGGATGCTTTAGTACTTCGATGTTGTTTTACCATGTCCGAAGGATTTCCCGGAATGATAGGGGATATTCTTATATGCATCTTGTTAATGTCGGTTACCAGGTGTTCAATCCATATGAATGATATTTTTGTCTCTATGCATGGGACGTATATTTATGAGAAATGAAAATAAAAATCTTGTGGTCTATTAAAATGATGAAAATGATCGATTATGATAAATTAATGAACTCACCAACCTTTTAGTTGACACTTTAAAGCATGTTTATTCTCAGGTATGAAGAAATCTTCTGCTATGCATTTGCTCATTTTAGAGACATTACTTGGAGTCATTTATGACATATTTCAAAAGAAGTTGCATTCAAGTCATTGAGTCATCAAGATTATTATCGAGACATTTATAGTTTGGATATATTATGAAATGGTATGCATGTCGTCAACTTTCGATGAAATGAAAGTTTGTCTTTTAAAAACGAATGCAATGTTTGTAAAATGTAGCATATAGAGGTCAAGTACCTCGCGATGTAATCAACTATTGTGAATCGTTTGTAATCGATATGGACTTCGTCCAGATGGATTAGGACGGGTCTTTACAGTTATAGTGTATTAAAAGTCTCGAACTAATTACCTACATTCTCTAAGTATGAATACTAGTCTATCTTAAATATGAATACTATATAATACTTTTTAATTATCTGATCCAGTTGTATACACAGTATATGAAATTTTTATACTGATATTTAATTAACCTGAATTGTTTCTCTTATTCGTAAATTTTGGCTCCGGACTCTGGTTTAGTGAATAGTTGCTTCGCCTTTTTTTTAGTGTTCATGAGGGATGGGGTATTTTTATTTTTATTTTAAGGGTATCTTATTTATGTATTAGGTAAAAACTTAAATAGTTAACCACGGAGGCTTGTATGAGTGGTCATCGAGTTGCCCAATGAAGCACAACACTCGAGTTTGTTCAAAAAGGAAGTGTGACTAGAGGGTGCGCATAATGCGCAATTCACCCGGTATCAGGTCTCGCGCTTGGAGGACTTGATTACCCGAAGTTTTGCCTGATATGAGGAAACCAATTTGCTCGTTCATAGGAGGGTTTCCTCGATTACTTAAAAAAAAAAAAAAAAAAAAAAAAAAAAAAAACCTTAAACAGTTAACTATGTAAGGGACCACGGCCCACGGGTCACACTATCTTTCTAAACTAACTTACATATAAGTAAAATTTGAAAGCTAGTCAGATATAGTGAATATAGTGAAATTACAATTGATAATCAAATATCTAGGATAGGATTGGAAAGTACGTAGGAAGGTGAGTACGTGGGTAGTGTTTAGTATAATGTGTGTCCTTAATGAAACTAGTCCGGGTCCGGCCCGCGCAATGCGGCGGGGGCTTTCGGCCTGCGTATTCATATTTAACGTAGCTTTATGTATTTACAGAAGGGAAAACGCTCCATGTGT
The DNA here is from genome assembly GCF_046630445.1 of Rutidosis leptorrhynchoides. Lineage (NCBI taxonomy): Eukaryota > Viridiplantae > Streptophyta > Magnoliopsida > Asterales > Asteraceae > Rutidosis > Rutidosis leptorrhynchoides. Next base: position 40,912,460 of record NC_092340.1, read on the forward strand.
TAAGCGCCGTTGTTGGTGTTGTCGTACTTACTGTTTTTTAAAATATGTCCGGTTAGAACGTAGAAGTTTTGTTTTGTTGATAAAATTATTTCGAGTCTGACGGTATTGGCGAAAAAATATAACTCGCGGCGAGCAGGAAGATACGGGTTGTCGTTGTTTTTAGCGTTTTTTAAAAAGTGTCCGTTTCAAACGTACTTTTTATCATTTTGTTCATAAAATTATTTCGAGTATGACGTTCATGTCGAAAAAAATTTAACTCGCGGCGAGCGGAAAGATACGGGCTGTCGTTTTGTTTAGCGTTTTTTGAGAAGTGTCCGTTTCGCGTATACTTAGTCCCGTTGGGTTCGTAAGATTTTTTCGGGTTGAACGGTAGTCTCGGAAAAATTTAACTTGCACCGAGCGCGAAGATAGGGCTCGCTATAAATTTGGGTGGAATTATTTTCTTTTATTTTAATAAAATTATATATTTACACTTTTTACCCCTAAGAAAGTGTAAACTTGAGGGGCAGTTGGGTAAATATAACCGAAGTTGGGGAATCAGTTGTAATGTGAACAAAAACTCAAAACTACAAGCAATTATAACTAAAACTACACAAATCTCCGCCACCTTTAGTATATACTCCGCCACCTTTAGTATATAAGGATTAATAATAATTAATTAATAATTAATGGAGACCATTTCCCGATAAAATTAAAAACAAAATGAAAGGATAAAAAAAAAAAAAAAAAAGACGACCATTTCCCGCCATTCCGTACCCAACATGGCAACATGTGATTTGACTGATCAAAAGAACCCGGTCTAGTAGTTAACTAACCTAGCTGATGTCACCACGTACAAGTGTGACTTACTCATCTCAAACTCTAAGAGTTGGATGTTCTAACATCCCACGTGCCTATCCATTTTCGAATAAACCTTCACTAGAAAATATATATATATTTTGTATCCAACAAGATTTTATTATTTGTTACGGAGTATTAGTATGTGAAGAGTAAACAAATTAACTTATATATTGACAATTGAATCCTTGCAATCAGGGCCGAATCTATGTGTTGACTCGTGAGGTCACAGGATAGTATTAGTTTGAAATTTTTTAGTAAAAAATATTCTTTAAATTGTATAGAAACCACTAAATTTTACTGCATGACCCTATATATTTTTCAAATTTATAGTTTTTCCTTTTAAATTGTATAGAACACTTCAAATTTAACTATTCGGACCACATCTATTTTTCGAATTCATAGTTATTTAAAGGTAAACTATCACTAAAAATATCATTCAAATATAATTGGTACTGAAAAAAATTTCAAGACCCCATGAAGTTATAATCATGAAATCGCTACTGCTTGTAACTTAAATATACATCAGCACCACACATTTACATATTTACATAAATCTTACATAATTGTATTTACATAAAAGTCAAAGCTACAAAATGACCATATACTTACACTTTGTCTTAGTATAGACTATATACCATAAATATTCTCATTGTAAATTATAAACTTTCAAAAAGTGTTCTCATATCAACAAAACGTTACATACTACTGATTAATTGTGTAGCATTTTTTTTTGTTTTCTTTTAAAGATCACATGAAATGAATATAATTAAGGGTGAAAGCTATAAAAAAGATATTTAGTTTCTCTTTTGTTCTAATGCCGAGTACTCTATAGTTTCTTTTTTTGTTTCAATACAAGCTATATAGTTTTTCTTTTGTTTTCGCGTCGAATGACAACTCAACGCCAAGTAGAATGACACATCATCACATGTTTTTGTTGCATGTTAAAATAGTTTAGTCGTCTACATGACCACACTTTTTGAAAGTTTATGCTATACAAAGAAAGTATTTGATGTATATAGCCTACAATGGACAAAAGTCAAAGAATGTGACATATTTTTAATTTTAACTCTTTACATAATTACGTGTATCAATGAGATGATGAAAGAGAAATATCTAAAAAAATGAGAAACATTCATATGATTAGTTTAAATATAAAGTCACATCATTTTGTAAAAATTCTTATGTTAAAATGATGTAATTATAACATTTGTCAATGTAAAAGGGCTTCTATAAGGTCAACTGATGTCTCATCAAATTATCAAATCATTAAATATCAAATTAACATTATTAAACATGGTTGTATGTGATTTGATAGTTGTGGACTTGTGGTTTAATTGTGTCATTGGGCTTTATCTTCCGTAAAGCATGGGTCAATCCACTTAGCCCATATTGCCTTTTTGCATCATCGCAGTCCAATGGTTCAAAGTTTGGACTTCAAGAAACTCTTTTGAATGCGGCTACTTTTTATGTTTGACTGAGCTCATCTTCACACCTTCTTGAGCATGTAGTATACAAAGACACCAACCAAACAACCACCATAAGTGATATAATTAAACAAAATTAGGCGTACACTTCACGTGGTTTTTCAAACTTTATCCTAACTACTAGTACAGTCTCTAAACTTCTTTTAATACCAAGTCAGTTCACATAGTTTGTAAATCTACGTGGACAATCCTTGCGAGCGATGATACTTAAAAAAATCGTTGAGCTAAATATCAAGAATCAACATCACCACTCTTCGTGTGATCGGCTAAAAAACAAACCTTATAAAGGATTGATGACCTATGGTACCACTTCCTGGACCACAAACAAAAACAAGTGAACCACTATTGATTGGTCCCTCTATTTATCATGTCTTACTTGGAACGGAAAAAAGATATTTAATTGACATATTAAATAAATTAAAATTAAATGCTATTAATAAAATTTGCAAACTTCTACCACTACACATATATAAGGTTACATGACTTCCATCATCTTTGTAGATTTTATTAAGTAATTTTTATAAATAAGCAAATTTAAAATTAATTAATAGTGTTATACTGTTTTGTGTTGCAAGTGTACATGTAATACAAACATGTGGGCTCAACTTGAAAAGTTTTCAACCGAAAATTATCACATAAAGTTAAAATTTAGTTATAATTATATAACTAGTCCGGACCGGCCCGTGCATTGCGGCGGTGGCTTTCGACATGCATATTCATATTTAACGTAGCGTTGTGTATTTACAGAGAGGAACAAGGTCTATGTGTTAAGCGCCGTTTTAGATGTCATTGAGTTAAGCATTTTTTAAAAAGTATTCGTTTCGAACATAGTTAGTTTTGTTTTGTTCAATAAATTTTTTCGAGTGTAACGGTGCTGTCGGAAAAATTTAACTCCCGTCGAACAGAAAGATACGGGTTGTCGTTGTGTTTAGCGTTTTTTAAAAAGTTTCCGTTTTGGACGTGGTTAGTTTCATTTTGTTCATAAAATTATTTCGAGTCTGACGCTGTCGTAGAAAAAATTTAACTCGTGGCGAGCGGGAAGATACGGGTTGTCGTTGTGTTTAGCGTTTTTTGAGAAGTGTCCGTTTCGCGTATAGTTAGTCTAGTTGGGTTCGTAAGATTTTTTCGAGTTGAATGGTGGTCTCTGAAAAATTTAAGTCGCACCGAGCGAGAAGATAGGGCCGTTATAAATTCGGGTGGAATTAGTTTCTTTTATTTCAATAAAATTATATATTCACACTTTTTATCCCTGAAAAAGTATAAACTTGAGGGGTCGTTGTGTAAATATGGTCGAAGTTGAGGGACTGTTTATAATGTGAACGCAAACTCGAAACGACAATCCGATATAACTGTAATGACGACGTTTCCCACCACTTTTAGTATACAAGGGTTAATACATAATAGAAAAAAGTTCATGGTTGGTCCCCAACGTTTGTATCAAAAATCAAGATGAGACCTAGAGACCTAAACTTTAAATCGATCATCGTTAGTGCCAAGTTTTTAACTTTGCACACTTTTGGTCCTAGAATTAACTTTCGTTAATTCTATCCTGTTAAAAAAATCACGTGGCAATCACATGCTATTTTTTTTTTGTCTTTTCATGTACACCTATTTTTAACCCTAAGACCACAATTAGTGTAGCGTTATGGGCCATTTTTTACTTCCATCACGCCTCCATCACGCCACGATGGGGCGTGATGGGAGGAAAATTATGTGGGCGTGATAAGAGCATCACGGAAGAGAAAATGGGGGTGATGGATATTTTAACCAATCCCAATTTAGATAAATCCTTTTATAATCTAATTAAATCAATAAAAATAATAAAATAACTCAATCACACAACCATCACCTCATACCACCACAAACTCCATCACATAATCACCTTTGCCAAATCAACACTATACCACACAAAAAACACTTCATCACGCCTCATCACCCTGTCACCACTAAAAATGGTCTAATATGTCTGTCTATTGTATATTGTATATCCAACCCGATTGTTATATGTCCAATTCAGTAAATTGAACTCGAACCCTAATTCAATAAATTGAACCCGATAGTCCCATACTCTAATTTTCTAAATTGAACTCGAACGTTCCCAATTGATCGTATTCAGAGTGATGGAATATTGATGGTGTCGTCATCGATCAGTAATTCGAAAATCATGGATAAGAGGCAATCCAGGACGTCAAACGTTGGTAGTGTTTGGTGTTTATGTAATGATGAAGTAAAATGTAATGTAGTTGTAGCTGATTAGATTCTTATGTTCAGTATGGAATTTTAATTATGATGGGTTAGTTTGTCATGTATTTTATTGAACATCAATGATCAATGAATGGAATTTGCAAACACGGAGTAGTGCAGTTTGTATATAGTTGGTGTACATAAAGTTTTATAAAGAGGTCGCTTATATAATAAAACCAAATAAATTAGGGTCTGGTTTTGCTAATCGTAAAATGACCATATTACCCATCACGTTTTCAGCACATGTCAAACTTAACGACTTTGGACTAACGAGCTATTAACTTCGGGACCAATCGTGTACAAAATTAAAAACTTAGGATCTTGTAACGACCCAACCCGTCGTATTTTCTGCGCATATTTTTTCTTCTTCTTTTTATCATAATAATATATGCAACATTAGTCCATGTACGTTTATGAAAATATCATCATTACCATGTTAAGTTTAAACATCATTAAAACATACAATATATAAATTAAGTTTACAAAAAGGGAATGCAACCCGAGACCCATTTGATGTATCCAAAATATAGTTCATGACCCGACTAGTTCACTTTACAACCAAAATTGAGCATGGTGATTGAGAACGCTACCCAATCCTAATCAAAATTAATAAGCAATCCGTAAGGCACTAGTCCCCAAGCAAACCCGAGCCGCCACTTGCAACCTATAAAAATGTAAACAACGAGAGGGTAAGCTAATTGCTTAGTGAGTAAAATATTTATACACATACATATGTAGTTTACCTACACGCATACCCAACACATAACACGTATACACGTAAGCAATCTAGCATCACCACGTACATCAATCAACATTAGTATATAAACCGCAACGATAATATACTAAATCATAATGATGCATAAACATACCAAACCATTCCCCGCTATGGCACTACCGACTTGTAGACGATCAATAACATCGAGTCTCACTCGTATGATGTCACCGACTCGTGAATCATCATAAGGTGTCACCGACTTGTGAATCACCAAAGGGTGTCACCGACTTGTGAATCCCCCCACCAATACATATGGGTCACTGACTTGTGAACGCCATGTGGTGTCACCGACTTATGAAGCACCACTAAGTGTCACCGACTTGTGAATCATTTCTCGACATATGGTGTCACCGACTTGTGAATCACTATTAGGTATCACCGACTTGTGAATCACCTCTCGAGACACTATCGACTTATAGTTCTCATCCCATCACACCAACAGATAAGTCACCGACTTGTGACATAACACCAATACTCACGATGTGGCACCGAAGATCCACATCTGTAAGAACCAGTTTTCATTAGTTGGTTGAGACGCCGTCCAAACAGGTGGGACACCGTCCAAGTGTGAAGGACTGGACGCCGTCCAGCAATTTGGACGCCGTCCAGATGGACTGGCGGACCAGCTGTCCCACTTTTAGATATTTAAAGGGGGTAGTTTGGTAATTTCACTTGGGGGACGACTTAAAGGCCTAAAGATCAGTTGGTGGGTGTCATTACACCAACTTCATCTACCTTATCCTCTTCCACTTCAATTCTAGAGAGAGAAAAGGGTTCTAGTGTGAGAAAGCTCAATCCAAAGAGGAAGAAGCTAGTTTCGGGCCAAAGCTCGTGTTTTAAAGTTGTTCATCTACTTCCTAGCTACGTTGTGATAGTGGTGGTAAGTCCTAAACCTAATTTCCTTATTTTATATTGTTTAAGGGTTAGGGTTTGGGTCATAGATGAACATAATATCCATAGTGGGTAATTTTGGGTGTTCTTGGGTAAGATTGAGTTATGAAGACTCAATAGTAACAAACCTAGGGTTCCAATGTGTAAATTGGTACTTGTGAGTCTTAAATTGGTTAGTTAACTGCTAGCACACCTAGATGTGATGTAAGTGGGTATTTGGCGACCAAATGGGTGTGTGAACCTTGAAATGGGTCTTTGATGACCTAAGTTGTCTAAGTGTGTGTGTAAATGCGATAACCTTGTGTTAATGAATGATTTAAGACCCAAAAATTGCTAGTGTTAGAGTTTTGGCAAAGATGACCTAAGGATTTGGGTTAAAGGTGCTAATGGGTCGAAATTGGCACCATGGGTCAAAATGATACTAGAATGGTGAGTAAGTTGGTTGACCAACTTGATTGTATAATTGATTATATGCATAACGTATAGGTACGTCACGTTGAAGGTTGCGAGCTTGATAATCTCACCAAAGACGTTAAGGTGAGTGGAATAATTATGCGTGTATGTATATGGCGTATTCATTTGTGAGTGTTATGGTATGAAACACGAGCCGGTAGTACCATAGCATGTATGTGATGTATCACGATGTGAACCACGAGCCGGTAACATCAAGTGTGAACCACGAGCCGGTAGCACTATAAAATCATGATATGAACCACGTGCCGGTAACATCAAGTGTGAACCACGTGCCGGTAGCACTATAAAATGAGGCGTGAACCACGTGTCGGTAGCGCCAAAGTGTAAACCACATGCCAGTAGCACTATAAAAGAGTGAGACTCAAATGCGTATGGTGTGAACCACGTGCCGGTAGCACCATAGCGTTATGGTTAACCATATTATGTTGTTGAATGTTGGATAAGCATGCTATATATATATATATATATATATATATATATATATATATATATATATATATATATATATATATATGTGTGTGTGTGTGTGTGTGTGTGTGTGTATATATATATATATATATATATATATATATATATATATATATATATTGTATTGAGTATATGCTAATGTGTTGTTGTGTTAGTGTACGAGTTGTTAGCATTATGAGTATGACGGCATGCTATTGTGTATATTTTCGTAAGAGGTATTTGGTGGGTGCGATTGCAAGTAGATGGGTTATATATATGTATGTATAATTGTTGCACTCACTAAGCTTTAGCTTACCCTCTCGTTGTTTACCTTTTTAGGCTCCGGCGTGGACAAAGGCAAAGGTATTCGGTTGGATTAGTGGTCTCCCGCTTATTTTGATAGGGGATGCTTTTAGGTTAGCTTTTGGAAGTTCGGCCAAGATGTGGGTAGTTTAACCCCAAACACCATGCTCTAGGTGTCGTTTGGAATTTAAACTCTTGTGGTCGAAACTTGTATTTTGAACGAAATTCGTAAAACGGGACATTGTGGGCCCGGTGTTATAAAACTTGTTTTGATGATGGAAATCTCTTAGTTTTACTTATTATAACGCGTTGTGAAAAGGTTTTCGTTTGAAAGTATCGGGAAGCGGGATTTCCGCTCGTGTAAATTGGAACCCGAGATCAGAACCTGACAGTTCATTGGGACGCCGTCCCAATTGTTTGGACGCCATCCAAGTATTCAGTACTGGACGCCGTCTAGGAATCTGGACGCCGTCCAGATGTACTAGTCCAGATTTTTTTTTTAGGGGTCATATTTTAGGCATATCAAGGTTTGGGTTGTTACAAGTGGTATCAGAGCATGGTCTAAGGGATTTATGCGACTTGAGATAGGTGCCTAGACTTACACTTTATTGTGTGTGCGCTTTATGCGGGACTTGTAGGACTTTGGGTCGGAACGGGAATTGTTAGTGCTAGTGTTTATGTGAGTTAACCTTGCACTAATTGTTTTGTGTTTTGCAATCATCAAGCGAGATAGACGTTGTACTAGCGAGTAAATGCGACGTGATCGCGTAACAATGATTAGCTACCATTGTTACGGGTTCAAATCGTGTCGAACAAGCGATGTACGACGATTGTTGAGCAAGATGGGGCGGTGTGGTGTTCATGTATATTGTGTCATGTCTTTTCGTTCGTTATTTAATTTACTTCGTTTTATAGAATGAAGATGAGAAATGGACATGATACCAATGAAGGAGGCACGAGCGAGGACGTTGAACTCACGGCCAAGGTTGAGGCCATCTTTAAAAGGCTAAAAACGGAATTTCTTGATGATGTCCGAAAGGTTTTCCAAGAATCGGTTGATGGGCAAGTAACTGAAATGATTAATGAGCGAATGAATGCCACGATCGAGGAGGCATTAGAAGCTAGAAACATTCATCCTCGTGGCGAAGGGGGTGATGGTAACGGTGGGAATGGAAGGCGGGACTTCCATTATAAAAATTTCAAGGATGCTCAACCCCCGATGTTTAATGGGGTACGAGATCCGTTGAAAAGCACATGTTGGATTTCCGATATCGAGGGAGCTTTCCGTACCGCGGAATGTCCTTCCGAGAAGAAGGCGAGGTATGGTTCTAGCATGTTACGAGAAGAGGCGAAGTTGTGGTGGGATGATAAAATCCAATTATATGGTGAAGGGCAATGCATGAGCTTGACGTGGGAGGAGTTTAAGAAGGAATTTTTCAAAGAATACCGAACTTCTTCCAACCTCGATAGAATCCGGGACGAGTTGCACAATTTGCAACAAGGTTCAATGGACTTGGTTACTCTCAAGTCTACCTTCTTGGCAAAGACTCGTTTTTGTCCGGAATATGTTAGTGACGATCACAAGTTGATGAAAGATTTCTACCGTACCTTGAATGATGAATTGAAGGGTAAGATTAGTCGGGGAATGGCTAAGTCTTTTGAAGAGTTATTTGAATTGGCTCGGGGTTTCGAGCCGGAAGTTCCAAGGAAAAGTGATTTCTCTTTTTCTAAAAGGAAGTTTGAGGGGTCAAGTCATTCAAACTTTTCCAACAAGAAAAATAAGAAAGGCTCTGAAAGTGTTAATAGTGTGAAGAAGGGTGCTTCCGGGGGTTTCGGACCCACGTGTTTCAATTGTAAACAAAAAGGACACATGGTTCGTGATTGTACCAATGCCCCGAACAAATTTACTTGCTATACTTGTGGTAAAGAGGGGCACAAGAGGCCGGAATGTCCCGATTTGAATAATGATCATGTTAAGCGGTTAGAGAAGGCAGCGTGTACGACTAGGGGGTGAAACTATTTGATGACTAATGAGGAGGCCAAGCAATCCAACGAAGTTGTCTCAGGTACTTTCATGGTTAACTCTAATCCGGCAAGGATTCTATTTGATAGCGGTGCAAATTTGTCGTTTGTGTCTCCAAAATTTGTGCCTAAACTTGATAGACCGTTAGCTAAGTTAAGTCGTCCAGTAGAAGTCGAAATAGCGGATGGCAAGACGGTGCTAGTGGTTGATGTGTGTAAAAATTGTAATGTTGTGTTTGGTGCCGAAAACTTTAAAATCGATCTCATCCCGATGACTTTGGGTGATTTTGATATCGTTGTTGGTATGGATTGGCTTGATCATAATAGAGCTGATATTGCATGCCATGAAAAATCTATTCGAGTGAAGACCCCTAGTGGGGGAGAGTTAATTATTCATGGCGATAAGCGGAGAAGACTTGTGCCGATATGCACTTTTGCACGGGCACGTCGTTTTCTTGTTAGTGGTGGCATGGCTTTTCTTGCCCATGTTGTTGATACTCGTGATGAGCCACCATCCATTCGTGAAATTCCGGTGGTGAATGAATTTGAAGACGTTTTTCCGGATGAGTTACCAGGTGTTCTGGCGGAAAGACAAGTAGAATTTCGCATTGAGTTGGTTCCGGGGGCTACCCCCATTGCTAAAATTCCTTATCGTTTAGCGCCAACGAAAATGCAAGAGTTGTTAAATCAAACCCAAGAGTTGCTTGAGAAGGGTTTCATTCGACCGAGTGCTTCGCCATGGGGCGCTCCGGTTTTATTTGTGAAGAAGAAGGATGGTAGTATGCGGATGTGCATCGATTATCGGGAGTTGAATAAAGTGACGATTAAGAATCGTTATCCATTGCCTCGGATTGACGATTTGTTCGACCAACTCCAAGGTGCAACGTATTTCTCTAAAATCGACCTACGGTCCGGCTATCACCAAATGCGGGTCCGGTGGGAAGATATTGAGAAAACGGCTTTTCAAACGCGTTATGGGCATTTTGAGTTTGTGGTAATGCCTTTTGGTCTTATGAATGCACCGGCGGTATTCATGGATCTTATGAACCGAGTGTGCCAACCTATGTTGGACAAGTCGGTAATTGTGTTCATTGACGACATACTTGTCTATTCGAAGAGCATGAAGGAACATGAACATCATTTTCGGGGTGTGTTGAAGACGTTATGAAAGGAGAAGTTGTATGCTAAATTCTCCAAATGTGAATTTTGGCTAAGGGAAGTTCAATTCCTTGGCCACATTGTGAACAAGGATGATATTCAAGTAGATCCGGGGAAGATAGAGACGGTGAAGAGTTGGGGGCGACCGACTACGCCTACGGAAATCCGAAGTTTTCTCGGATTGGCTGGTTATTATCGTCGGTTTATCCAAGACTTTTCTAAAATTGCTTCTCCATTGACGAAATTGACGAGAAAGAACGCGAGGTTTAATTGGGAGAACGAGCAAGAAATTGCTTTTCAATTGTTAAAAGAGAAGTTGTGTCAAGCTCCGATTTTAGTATTGCCAGAAGGTGTAGAAGACATGACGGTTTATTGTGATGCATCTTTAAATGGGATCAGGTGTGTTCTAATGCAAAGGGGTAAAGTCATTGCTTATGCCTCTCGACAATTAAAGGAACACGAAACGAGATATCCAACTCATTGCTTATGCCTCTCGACAATCAAGTGTACAATTTATTCGGATCACAAGAGTTTGAAACACCTTTTCTATCAACGAGATTTGAATTATCGTCAACGTAGATGGATGGATGTGGTGAAAGACTATTATTGTGAAATACTTTATCATCCAGGTAAGGCGAATGTGGTCGCGGATGCGTTAAGTCGAAAGAGTCAACATCCGGCGATACGAGTAGGATCGTTACGCATGATTATTACTAACGATTTTCTTGTAAAGCTTGACGAGACTCAAATTGAAGCTTTTGTTAGCAATAAGCATGAGAAACGAATCGTGGGACAAACGGAGTCTATTACCTTAGGTCCACATGGTTTGTTATCCTTTCAAGGACGAGTGTGGGTGCCTAAAATGGGTGATTATCGGCGAGTGCTACTTGATGAAGCACATAAATCAAGGTATTCCATTCACCCTGGCGCGACGAAAATGTATCTTGATTTGAAGAGAGTATTGGTGGCCGGGCATGAAACGTGATGTTGTTAAGTATGTTGAACAATGCGTCACGTTTTTGCAAGTGAAAGCCGAACACCAAAAGCCGTATGGTAAGTTACTGAAAGGACCCGTCCTAATCCACCTGGACGAAGTCATCAACATTTGGTCCCATTGCGATGATCGGCTCCAAGTAATGTTCTTATATTGAGCAAATGCACAGCGGAAGACTTAATTCGTACCTGAGAATAAACATGCTTTAAAGTGTCAACCAAAAGGTTGGTGAGTTCATAGGTTTATCATAACAATCATTTCAATATGTTAATAGACCACAAGATTTCATAATCATAAACATAATACACTCGCAAGTGTATGTAAAGCATTCTAAGTGGTTGAGTACTTGGTAACCATACTTAACATTTAGTCAACGTCGCATATTCCCTTTATTATGAAATCTCACTACACCGTACCAAATGTAGTCACCAAAACGAAGTACTGTGCAACCGTTGAATACTGGTCGTCCAGTCCGGTTGGGGTTGTCAGGCCCGATAGATCTATCAACAGGATTCGCGTTTACAATACCCATGTAAATAGTAGTTACCAAGCTACAGGGAAATATGCCAGTGGTACAACTCAACGTAGAATATATTTTTAAGTACTTGTGTCTATTTTGTAAACATTTATAAAAGCAGCGCATGTATTCTTAGCCCAAAAATATATATTGCAAAAGCAATTAAAAAGGGAGCAAATGAAACTCACTTTTGCCTTGAAGGTATTTAATTCGACTTGGTCTCCTATAGATATCACGAACCTAACCATATATATAATATATCAACATATTTTCTTTTTAAGTAATCGTTACATATATATATACTTTTAATACTTTTAATATTTTCTTAGTCCGTAGTTAGCAGTCCGATGTTAGTGGTCCACAATTAGTTGCTTAAATAAAATAAATAAAGACCCCATCGTATTCGTATTGATCAGAATTAATCTCGACCCATGGTACCATGTTGTCAAATGACGTGTTGCGTACATAAAGTACCGTGTTGTCAAATGACGTGTTGCGTACAATCATGAGGTCTTATGATTAATCTTCTCGTGTTATTTACGGGTGGTCCTGAAATATATAAAATCAAATCATAAGTAATTATATATAAAATATCATATTAATTAGAAAATATATGATTAATTGACTTTTTCTCCAAATATTTTCGTAGCTAACCTAGCTTCGGATACCCAATCTTGTTTTAGTCGTAGTTTCTTCATTACAACTCCGTTTTTGTTGGTTCAACTTGCCACTTCCTTGGATCGAGTCAAATTTTAAGAATATGAACTGAAAATACCTTAGTTTGTATTCGAAATCATAGGTTATAGGTCAAACTTTGGTGAAACTTATGAAAGTGATCATTTTTCATCATAAAAACAACATTTAATGATCATTTTTCTAAAAATACTTACACTTTGAGTTAAACCATAAAATTTTTATGTGTTAACATATTCATAAGAATTATCATTTTTCCAGAACATGAACTTCCAATTCAAAGTTCAAGATGGTTTTTAATTATCCAACCCAAAACAGCCCCCGGTTGCACTCTGACGACGTAGATTCAGTTTTTAAGATGTTCTTTGTAAAATCAAGTTATATATTGTTAGGTTAGCATATCATTATGATATATTACAGGTCTTGAAGTGTTTTAAAAGTCAATTTAGAAGGATCTATTTAGTTTGCGAACAAGTTTGAAATCATTCAAACTATGTTCTTGTTGTTAAAATTTTATACCACAAAATAAGATAGCTATATGAATATGAATTGAATAAGATTATGAACAATGTTACTACCTCAAGTTACTTGGACAAAGTTACTGCAAAAGATAAGAAATAATCTTGGAATCAAAGAGTGGTGGAGTTAGATCAAAAGGTTGGAAGTAAACTTCTTCAAATGGGTGGTTATTTTGATATGTTCTTGAAAGAGTTTTCTTATGGTGTTTAAGGCTTGTAATTGAAGCTAAATGATGGAAAAAATGCTTGGAGATGATCAAGTATGAAGTTAGGAGTATTTTCAGAGAGAAATGAGGGTGTAGGTATGAGAAAATAGAGTGACGAAATGGTGTTCATTTATAAAAACGTTTTTAGTTTATAAAGAAAGAAAAGGATTCCTAATTTTGTTTTCTTACTAATAATTCATACTACTTGACAAATCCTAGTTACCTCATATCTAGGGCAGTAATAATGTTGATTAGGATGTTGATTTAATGTGTATATACCAATAGTAAATACGTATAGAAGCTGGGTATGATACGGGTACATATACCCTAGATATACGTATAGAAATCTTGAGGAAACGGAACGAGAATTCAAATATAGCTATCTTTTGTGAATATACTTATATTTTTTTTTATGTATTTAATTCCTTAAAAAGTGATTAAATACATTATATATACGATACATGTATAAGCATTATAGATTATAAGTATATATTTCAAAGAATGTTACGTATAGTTATCGTTTTGAAAACTTAAGTTAGTAGTTTCAAAATATACTTATAACTCATTGTCATTAGTACACAGTGAGATGTTAAACCATCCTTAGATCATGTTAAATATATATAAATACATATATATACACAAACGTATAATTATCGTATGTTATATAGTTCGTGATATCATCGGTCATATCGGACGGTTAAACGTTGTGTAAAGCTCTTTTCAAAAACACAAGTCTCAACAATTTGGATTGCTTATCATGTTGGTGTGGTTTAATTTATGTAAATATTAATCTCATAAGTATAATTTGGTCGGAAAATTCTGGGTCATTACAGTACTTACCCGTTAAAGAAATTTCGTCCCCGAAATTTGATAGAGGTTGTTATGGATAACAATAAGAAGGTTTTCATGACAAATATAAGGTAATAATGGAGTTTTATCATCATTGAGTAATGTAGATAAAACGATTCGATTATGCGAAGAATATAAATGAGACTATCGTAAAATAGTGAGATGAGTAAAATATATTCGTCTTAACCGATGACGTAGTTATGATTGATTTTCGGGATTTAAGGGATTTAAAGAGAATCTTACGTAATAAGATTTGGTTCTTTGGTAATTAAAGAAATCAGGATCTTCTTTGATTATATGCAATAATCTGTTTCGATTGCTCTGTCGGATATTTCACTATAAATTCACCCCTTCGTTTCCTTATTTTCCACGACTCACACCTTCTATTCTTTCTCCCTTGATTCTTACTTTAAAGCATTCATCAATATGCTCCATCCAGTCCTGATTCTTGATATACTCCTAACTTTTATATCTGTCATTCTTCTTTTTCATCTACCACCAGAAGAATCTATTTACTTCTACTATACTCTTGTGTTTATAGTGTTTCTAATTCTCCCGTGTCTCTATATTGTTATCTGCATCGATATACACGGTTTGTAATTTCGGGGTTATTATCGGAGTTTATATTCTTCATTATTTTTCGGAGCTTCATGCTTTTGTTTTCTCTTCCCGACTTCGAGTCAAGCGAGTAATGGTCCGGAATTCGTAGATATGAAATTCAGAATGAACATGGCTAATGCTCTAAGAAGAAAATGGTAATAGAACGATTTTGATTTGTTAAATTACCAGAATACCATGGAGAAGACCGAGTCATCCAGAAAAAATATTCTCTTGATATGTTTAGAGATTAGATAGAATGTAAGAGTCGTGTAAATGGCACATGATGACGGTACTGTCAATCATCATGCTTCATTAGAAACTCAGCATGACTTACTGTAATATAATGACGTTGATCAAGTGTCATTATATTATACTAATCCATGCTTCAGTTCCCAACACTACTTCAAAACATTCATATTTTAAACTCGAAGGTTTCAGAATTTAGAAACTAACACAGTTTCTTTTATGTTGCAGATATTACGGAGAGATAAATGATCTCAGATAAGAATAGTTGTGAAAATATCACCAGAAATATGGAGGATATTTATAATAGAACATATGGGAATATCTTAGAATTTCTAATATCAATGGATGATGAAGAAAATTTGTCTGTGAAGGTTTAGAATGAGAAATAAGATGTTTGCTAACGATTTCAGCAGGCACAGAATCATTTGGATTCTTTGAAGGCAAACTTATTCTTTGTGATTTGTCCACGGTTTTCTTCATAGTTTCGCATAATCCGCTTTTCGGTACTAAATTTTCTATCTAGCGTTCCTAACACTCCTTTCTTTATCATCAAACTTTTGGCCATTAAGATCATCTACAACATGCTGCTTCGTCAGCATTTTCAAAGTTAACTGATCTGGGTCATCGGTTATCAAACCGAGGTAGTTTCAGGAGAATTGTGTTTTTAGAATGATTAATCGCTGATGGTAATATTGTGGAATATAAAAGGTTCCCCAGTAACAATAAAGAGTACGCATATATATCGCGGTTATAATAAAGTTGTTTCGGATGAAAAGTCGGAGTTGACTTGCTGGAGCTGTGACAAAATTAGCTACTTTGGAAAGGGATTGCAAAACGATCTTCGGTAATAACAATGTCAAAGGAACTAGAACAGATACGTGTCAAACGTTTACTCACTTTTCGAGGGTTTTTCAGGTGCATAACTATATGCATCAATCTTTTATTCCGTAGATGAAGTGCGGTTGATTTATCCTCTCGATTGAGGTGTTTTTAAGAATCATGATAGATTTGAACGCTGATTGTAATCGTCGAGATACAATGAGGTTTAAGATGAAATCAAGTGGCAATCTTGAAGAAATGTTTAGTTTCATATGTTATAATCAATATTTTAATTCATTTTAATTGTCCAATGTCATTAGTCCACAGTAACTGTCCAATAATTCATATATAGTTTAATATATAATATACGAATTAATTAATACGTGTCGTGACCCGTATACGTCTCAGACTCGATCACAACTCAAACTATATATATTATTGTAGAATCAACCTCAACCCTGTATAGAGAACTCGATCATTACTACATATAGAGTGTCTATGGTGATTCTAAATAATATATATAGATGCGTCGATATGATATGTCAAAATATTGTATACGTTTCCCGATATTTAAAGTGCGTAAAATAATTACAGAAATTAAATGACGATAAATTAAAGTGCGATAATTAAATTGCGATAAATAAACTGCGATAAATAAAATGTAATCAGTTAGCTAGGAACAGTTAGCTGGAACAGTTAGCGTGGATTCTTAACAAAATTTTTCATAGTTAATTTGTTTGTTTCTAACAGATTTTATTTTGTCATATGTTTTCTTCATATGCCACTTGTTGGATTCTGGGAAGTCAAAATCCAAATATGAAATTGAATGAAAATGATTATTCTGCGGTGAACGGATACGTATATCAGTGGTTGTAAGTAGGATAGTAAATGACTGTTGAATCAGCTTCGACGAATGTACAATGTAACTTATTAAGATGAAATCTAATTATTCCTCGGGTATTACCTACCCGTTAAAAAAAATTTTCACCATTAATATTTTGTACAAAAGAACTTTTAATTACAATCTTTATGAAAATATATATACATATATATTTTCTTCAGATGAAATCATGAATTTAATGAGTTAATATGATATTAATCTCATTTTCTTTTCGGTTTGAGCTAGAATAAAAAATCTCTAAAACTTTTTGAAACCACATATTCTTTGCAGAATATCAATGAAGTTATGGATCAATACTTCATCGTTCATTATTATTGGTACTTCTTGGTATCTATGGTGCGTATGATGTTGATGTTTGTGGGACAGATTATGATGTCGAGACGAGTGATGCGGATGTTGTTTGTTAGTGGTGATGATGGTATTGTTGATGTTATTGATAGTGGTTCTGATTATGCTGATGGTGCTGCTGCTGGTGTTTGCAACTTCGCACTATGTTCTCCAAAGCCGTCACGCGAGCGCGAAGTTCGTTAACTTCTGCTAGTACACCGGGATGATTGGCGGTTGGAGCGAGTGAATGAACAAGATTTGTAATATGGGATAGTATATAATCGTGACGAGATACTCTAGAAATGAGAGAGAAAATGGTGTTTCGAATAGGTTCGCCGGTAAGTGCTTCAGGTTCATCGCCAAGAGTGCAATTTGGTGGATGGAATGGATCACCTTCTTCTTGTCTCCAGTGATTTAGTATATTACGAACCCATCCCCAATTCATCTAGAATAGATGATGGGAAATTGGTTGATCCATTCCGGTGACGCTGCTTTCGGAGCCCGAATGGAAATCCATATCGGCATAACTGTCAGAATCTGAAGAATTCGAACTAGATGCGGAATCCATCTTGTATAATGGGGAAAATGAATTATTGGTATGGAATAGATTATAGGAGTTAGATTTGGTACTCTTCAATAAATAATTTACATATGTATATATAATACCAAAATCCCGTAAATTACGGAGAATCTTTGAAAAGATATCAGTCAAAGTTCGCAATAACAGATATGCTAAGATAAGAATTCGTCTATACACTATCAATGCAGTAAATGCAGTAAAACGTGTCTAGACTTATGAATGATAAGCAGGTAATTTCCTAAGGATGATAAGCAGATGATTTCCGACTAGAAATGATAAGAAAAACTTTTGACATGTAGACACGGTCGAAGTCCAGACTCATTAATGCATCCTAACAACTACTAGTTAGACACACTAATGCAAGACATGGTTCGCTATGACCACTGCTCTGATACCAACTGAAAGGACCCGTCCTAATCCACCTGGACGAAGTCATCAACATTTGGTCCCATTGCGATGATCGGCTCCAAGTAATGTTCTTATATTGAGCAAATGCACAGCGGAAGACTTAATTCGTACCTGAGAATAAACATGCTTTAAAGTGTTAACCAAAAGGTTGGTGAGTTCATAGGTTTATCATAACAATCATTTCAATATGTTAATAGACCACAAGATTTCATAATCATAAACATAATACACTCGCAAGTGTATGTAAAGCATTCTAAGTGGTTGAGTACTTGGTAACCATACTTAACATTTAGCCAACGTCGCATATTCCCTTTATTATGAAATCTCACTACACCGTACCAAATGTAGTCACCAAAACGAAGTACTGTGCAACCGTTGAATACTGGTCGTCCAGTCCGGTTGGGGTTGTCAGGCCCGATAGATCTATCAACAGGATTCGCGTTTACAATACCCATGTAAATAGTAGTTACCAAGCTACAGGGAAATATGCCAGTGGTACAACTCAACGTA
The DNA here is from genome assembly GCF_046630445.1 of Rutidosis leptorrhynchoides. Lineage (NCBI taxonomy): Eukaryota > Viridiplantae > Streptophyta > Magnoliopsida > Asterales > Asteraceae > Rutidosis > Rutidosis leptorrhynchoides. The sequence goes on from NC_092340.1 coordinate 40,931,266, forward strand.
GAATATATTTTTAAGTACTTGTGTCTATTTTGTAAACATTTATAAAAGCAGCGCATGTATTCTCAGCCCAAAAATATATATTGCAAAAGCAATTAAAAAGGGAGCAAATGAAACTCACTTTTGCCTTGAAGGTATTTAATTCGACTTGGTCTCTGATAGATATCACGAACCTAACCATATATATAATATATCAACATATTTTCTTTTTAAGTAATCGTTACATATATATATACTTTTAATACTTTTAATATTTTCTTAGTCCGTAGTTAGCAGTCCAATGTTAGTGGTCCACAATTAGTTGCTTAAATAAAATAAATAAAGACCCCATCGTATTCGTATTGATCAGAATTAATCTCGACCCATGGTACCATGTTGTCAAATGACGTGTTGCGTACATAAAGTACCGTGTTGTCAAATGACGTATTGCGTACAATCATGAGGTCTTATGATTTATCTTCTCGTGTTGTTTACGGGTGGTCCTGAAATATATAAAATCAAATCATAAGTAATTATATATAAAATATCATATTAATTAGAAAATATATGATTAATTGACTTTTTCTCCAAATATTTTCGTAGCTAAACTAGCTTCGGATACCCAATCTTGTTTTAGTCGTAGTTTCTTCATTACAACTCCGTTTTTGTTGGTTCAACTTGCCACTTCCTTGGATCGAGTCAAATTTTAAGAATATGAACTGAAAATACCTTAGTTTGTATTCGAAATCATAGGTTATAGGTCAAACTTTGGTGAAACTTATGAAAGTGATCATTTTCCATCATAAAAACAACATTTAATGATCATTTTTCTAAAAATACTTACACTTTGAGTTAAACCATGAAATTTTTATGTGTTAACATATTCATAAGAAATATCATTTTTCCAGAACATGAACTTCCAATTCAAAGTTCAAGATGGTTTTTAATTATCCAACCCAAAACAGCCCCCGGTTGCACTCTGACGACGTAGATTCAGTTTTTAAGATGTTCTTTGTAAAACCAAGTTATATCTTGTTAGGTTAGCATATCATTATGATATATTACAGGTCTTGAAGTGTTTTAAAAGTCAAGTTAGAAGGATCTATTTAGTTTGCGAACAAGTTTGAAATCATTCAAACTATGTTCTTGTTGTTAAAATTTTATACCACAAAATAAGATAGCTATATGATTATGAATTGAATAAGATTATGAACAATGTTACTACCTCAAGTTACTTGGACAAAGTTACTGCAAAAGATAAGAAATAATTTTGGAATCAAAGAGTGGTGGAGTTAGATCAAAAGGTTGGAAGTAAACTTCTTCAAATGGGTGGTTATTTTGATATGTTCTTGAAAGAGTTTTCTTATGGTGTTTAAGGCTTGTAATTGAAGCTAAATGATGGGAAAAATGCTTGGAGATGATCAAGTATGAAGTTAGGAGTATTTTTAGAGAGAAATGAGGGTGTAGGTATGAGAAAATAGAGTGAAGAAATGGTGTTCATTTATAAAAACGTTTTTAGTTTATAAAGAAAGAAAAGGATTCCTAATTTTGTTTTCTTACTAATAATTCATACTACTTGACAAATCCTAGTTACCTCATATCTAGGGCAGTAATAATGTTGATTAGGATGTTGATTTAATGTGTATATACCAATAGTAAATACGTATAGAAGCTGGGTATGATACGGGTACATATACCCTAGATATACGTATAGAAATCTTGAGGAAACGGAACGAGAATTCAAATATAGCTATCTTTTGTGAATATACTTATATTTTTTTTTATGTATTTAAGTCCTTAAAAAGTGATTAAATACATTATATATACGATACATGTATAAGCATTATAGATTATAAGTATATATTTCAAAGAATGTTACGTATAGTTATCGTTTTGAAAACTTAAGTTAGTAGTTTCAAAATATACTTATAACTCATTGTCATTAGTACACAATGAGATGTTAAACCATCCTTAGATCATGTTAAATATATATAAATACATATATATACACAAACGTATAATTATCGTATGTTATATAGTTCGTGATATCATCGGTCATATCGGACGGTTAAACGTTGTGTAAAACTCTTTTCAAAAACACAAGTCTCAACAATTTGGATTGCTTATCATGTTGGTATGGTTTAATTTATGTAAATATTAATCTCATAAGTATAATTTGGTCGTAAAATTCTGGGTCATTACAGTTACAACCGTTAGAAATTCCAAAATGGAAATGGGAGCACATTACCATGGATTTCATCACAAAGTTACCAAAAACGGAGAGAACCCAATTTGACTCGATTTGGGAAATAGTTGATCGATTAACGAAAAGTGCCTTGTTTCTTCCCATTCGGGAAGCTATATTGTCGGAGACTTTGGATAAGTTATTTATCAAGGAGGTGATATCGAGGCATGGAGTTCCTATATCTATTATTTCGGATCGAGAAACCCGTTTTACATCTCGGTTTTGGAATAAATTTCATGAAGATATGGGCACACAATTGAAATTGAGCACGGCGTATCATCCTTAAACGGACGGTCAAACCGAACATACGAATCAAACCTTGGAGGATATGTTACGGGCGTGCATTATTGATTTCGGGGGTAGTTGGGATGAACACTTACCATTGGTGGAATTCTCGTACAATAATAGTTATCATACTAGTATCGGGATGCCACCTTACGAGATGCTTTATGGGCGAAGGTGCCGAACTCTGATATGTTGAGGTGAAGTGGGTCAAAGAGAAATCGGGAGTACCGATTTAGTTTTAGAGACGAATAGCAAGATTGATATGATTCAGACTCACTTGAAAGCGGCTCAAGATAGACAAAAGTCGTATGCCGACAAATGTAGGCGATTGATTAAGTTCCAAGAAGGTGACATGGTGATGCTTAAGGTTTCGCCATGGAAGGGTATTATTCGGTTTCGAAAACGGGGAAAGTTAGCTCCTCGGTTTATTGGGCCATTTAAGATTTTAGCTCGTGTTGGTGAAGTTGCATACCGTTTGGAATTACCCGAAGAGTTTGCAGGGATCCATAATACATTTCATGTTTCCCATCTCCGTAAGTGTCTTGCGGATGATTCTTCATGGATGCCTTTAGACGAAATTGAACTAAACAACAAGTTAGAGTATGTTGAGGAGCCGATTGTGATACTCGATGAGAAGGTCAAACGGTTGAGGAATAAAGTGGTGAGAACTTATAAGGTTCAATGGCGTCGTAGTAAAGGTTTGGAGTTTACGTGGGAACCCGAAGAGTTTGTGTTGGTGTATCTTCCCTCTTGTCATGCGGCTTGGATTGCGAGGACGCAATCCGGTTCAAGTGGGGGAGAGTTGTAAGAACCAGTTTACCTTAGTTGGTTGGGACGCCGTCCAAACAGGTGGGACGCCGTCCAAGTGTGAAGGACTAGACGCCGTCCAACAATTTGGACGCCGTCCAGATGGACTGGAGGACCAGCTGTCCCACTTTTAGATATTTAAAGGGGGTAGTTCAGTAATTTCACTTGGGGGACGCCTTAAAGGCCTAGAGATCAGTTGGTGGGTGTCATTACACCAACTTCACCTACCTTATCCTCTTCCACTTCAATTCTAGAGAGAGAAAAGGGTTCTAGTGTGAGAAAGCTCAATCCAAAGAGGAAGAAGCTAGTTTCGGGCCAAAGCGCGTGTTTTAAAGTTGTTCATCTACTTCCTATCTACGTTGTGATAGTGGTGGTAAGTCCTAAACCTAATTTCCTTATTTTATGTTTTTTAAGGGTTAGGGTTTGGGTCATAGATGAACATAATATCCATAGTGGGTAATTTTGGGTATTCTTGGGTAAGATTGAGTTATGAAGACTCAATAGTAACTAACCTAGGGTTCTAATGTGTAAATTGATACTTGTGAGTCTTAAATTGGTTAGTTAACTACTAGCACACCTAGATGTGATGTAAGTGGGTATTTGGTGACCAAATGGGTGTGTGAACCTTGAAATGGGTTTTTGATGACCTAAGTTGTCTAAGAGTGTGTGTAAATGCGATAACCTTGTGTTAATGAATGATTTAAGACCCAAAACTTGCTAGTGTTAGAGTTTTGGCAAAGATGACCTAAGGATTTGGGTTAAAGGTGCTAATGGGTCAAAATTAGCACCATGGGTCAAAATGACACTAGAATGGTGAGTAAGTTGGTTGACCAACTTGATTGTATAATTGATTATATGCATAACGTATAGGTACGTCGCGTTGAAGGTTGAGAGCTTGATAATCTCACCAAATACGTTAAGGTGAGTGGAATAATTATGCGTGTATGTATATGGCGTATTTATTTGTGAGTGTTATGGTATGAACCACGAGCCGGTAGTACCATAGTATGTATGTGATGTATCACAATGTGAACCACGAGCCGGTAGCATCAAGTGTGAACCACGAGCCGGTAGCACTATAAACAAGTGTGAACCACGAGTCGGTAGCACTATAAACAAGTGTGAACCATGAGCCGGTAGCACTATAAAATCATGATGTGAACCACGTGCCGGTAGCATCAAGTGTGAACCACGTGCCGGTAGCATTATAAAATGAGGCGTGAACCACGTGCCGGTAGCACTAAAGTGTGAACCACGTGCCGGTAGCACTATAAAAGAGTGAGACTCAAATGCGTATGGTGTGAACCACGTGCCGGTAGCACCATAGCGTTATGGTTAACTATATTATGTTGTTGAACGTTGGATAAGCATGCTATATATATATATGTATATATATATTGTATTGAGTATATGCTAATGTGTTGTTGTGTTAGTGTACGAGATGTTAGCATTATGAGTATGACGGCATGCTATTGTGTATATTTTCGTAAGAGGTATTTGGTAGGTGCGATTGCAAGTAGATGGGTTATATATATGTATGTATAATTGTTGCACTCACTAAGCTTTAGCTTACCCTCTCGTTGTTTACCTTTTTAGGCTCCGGCGTGGACAAAGGCAAAGGTATTCGGTTGGATTAGTGGTCTCCCGCTTATTTTGATAGGGGATGCTTTTGGATTAGCTTTTGGAAGTTCGGCCAAGATTTGGGTAGTTTAACCCCAAACACCATGCTCTAGGTGTCGTTTGGAATTTAAACTCATGTGGTCAAAACTTGTATTTTGAACGAAATTCGTAAAATGGGACATTGTGGGCCCGGTGTTATAAAACTTGTTTTGATGATGGAAATCTCTTAGTTTTACTTATTATAACGCGTTGTGAAAAGGTTTTCGTTTGAAAGTATCGAGAAGCGGGATTTCCGCTCGTGTAAATTGGAACCCGAGATCCGAACCTGACAGTTCATTGGGACGCCGTCCAAGTATTCAGTACTGGACGCCGTCCAGTACTGAATCTGGACGCCGTCCAGATGTACTAGTCCAGATATTTTTTTTTTTTGGGGGTCATATTTTGGGCATATCAAGGTTTGGGTTGTTACAACATCGCACATGAGTAAATAAACTACATACATACATGTATAAATATTCCACTCACCTTGATTACTTGAAGAAACGTTACTCGCAAGCTTGAACTTCTTCCACCAACTTTAACTATATCACCTACGCAAATCATACATGCAAATAAGCTACAACTTAAGCTTATTCGACTTAAAACATCACAAGTGTCATTTCGACTGTTTACACTTGACCAACTTTTGACTAAGTCAAATCTCGTCCGGACCACCCATAATCACAATCGAATAGTGATTATGTTCCACCAATACATTTACACAAGGTTTGATCAACCGATCTCCCATTTGAACTCACGACCCGCCCAAATTGACATAAAGTACAATCTACGCGTTTTTGCACTTTTTACGATACTCGAAAGTCCAAAACTAACGAGTCCACTTCCCGCGTTCCAAAAATACCTAAATACACGCATTTAAATCAACATTTACACAAAAATCCATTTTGACCTAAAACTAGTCAAATCACCAATTTGCATACATGCACCTCAAATCACTTTTAATACAAACTAACTAGTGATTTAAACTCTTAAACACGATTATAACTCACTAATTTCATTATCCAACCCTAAACCCACCAAATGGTCTTCCACACCATCTACTAGTTTAAATCTTCAATTTAACAACTAGTGGGGTTTTACTCAAGAACACACAATCAAAAGCCCTAAATTTAAATAATGAACAAGAAAACGAAATTAGGAGTTAGAACTTACCGCTAGTATCAACTTGTAGCTAAGAACGAGGAGAACAACTTTTCTTCTTGCTCCAAAGATCGAATCACGAATCTTCTCACTCGAATCACACTTTGAATCTAGGAAGGTTTTATGTTTTGAGAGAAAATAGAGAAAGAAAAGAGAAAAGAAATGAAGAAAAAGGGATAAGTGGCTGGGATATGAGCCACAATCTGATCCACACGCGAAAAGACGAAAACACCCTTGAACCAACCATTTTAAAAACTGAAAAATAGGATCAGGCCGGCAGGATCGTCGCGGCGCGACCCCGATGCTCCGCGGCGCGGCATTCCACACGATTTTCGAGTTGTTAAATTTGACTCCTGATTTTAATTCGCGTTATATGTCGTGGCGCGACACCCACCCTCTGCGGCGCGACAATGGGCCTTATCTGACCAGTTTTTCGACAACTTGTTCCCACATTACACGACTCGTACACTTCATACTCGCTTCGTATATACATCTAAACTTCACCAAAAAGTCTCACTCAACTTATTACCTTCATAAACCATGCATATACTTTTCCCTATATATATATATATATATATATATATATATATATATATATATATATATATATATATACGCCTATTATCTTCGCGTACATATTCACGCATATAATACACTTGCTACGTACACTTATGCCCGCGATAATCATTTGAAATATCCGGGTGTTACAGACCTACCATGATCAATTTAAAGTTAAGGTCACAAGTTGATTTTTGGTACAAACGTTGGGGACCAACCATGATATTTTTTCTATATAATATACATATATAAATAAATCTTCATTTCTATAACTAAAGGCCCAAAATTGTTAGGTATTAAAGATAAGGGTACACTTTTAAAAATGAAATTCTGGTTCCTATCTCGCGGTTGACACTTTTTTTTTTTGGCAAAAAAGACTAAGAACTTTTATTTTATTACTACAGAAATTCATCACATACATGAAAAACACAATACAAGTAACAAAACTAATGGAACCACAAAGACGACTAAACCTAAGCCACGAAACCAAACGAGCCTAAAATTGGAAGGACCTAAACACCAACAACACAAATACACAAAACAAAACAAAAGAGGACAACAATAAATACAACAAACCTATGATAACCCGGAAAATTTACGACTAAATTTAAACCTAACTTTCGATCGATACCGACAATTCACGAACCATTATTTGTAAATAATTATGTATTAACATTTATTTGTTATATTAACATTATTATTATTATTGTTAATATCTTTTTTAAACAATATATCAATAATTAATATCTTTATTATCAGTATTGTTATTATGATTAAAAACAATATTATTATTATTATCAACATTAATACATTATTATTATTATTACCATTCATTATTTATTATTAATAATGTGATTATTAATATCATTAACATAATTTATATTATTATCATTATTATTATTAAGAGTATTATCATTACTAATATTATTATCATTATTGTTAGTATTAGTAATATCATCTTTATTAATTGTTATTATTATTATTATTATTATTATTATTATTATTATTATTATTATTATTAATACTATTATTATCATTTTTATTATTATTATTATTATTATTATTATTATTATTATTAAAATCATTATTAATATAATTATCATTATTATTATTAATATTATTATTATTGATATATTATTAATATTATTTAAATAAAAAAAAATACATATAACAAATTAGGTATTTGCTTTTAATTATTTTAATAGATCATGATCTGTTTTTTTATCTGCTCCCATTTTTTATTTATTTTATTTATCTGCATTTTATTTTTAATTCAAATCGTGATATATTTTTTAATCATGCTACTGGTTTTTATTTTGGATCCAATCGATCACTTGTTGTTATAAAACAGTCCAGTTGCATATGTTATTCACACATTCATATCCTACTACAATTATTGATTCAAAAACAGAAATATATATATATTTTTTTGCTCGATACCTCTGTTCTATAATTTTGTTTTTGCCAAAAATCGAATTCGAAATCCACTTCAAAATCTAATAATGTAGATTTGTTAGTAATCATCTACTCAAACTATCTGCAAAGTTTCAAGGTCCAATTTTATCTATCGAGCTTTAATTTCAGAGTCAAACTTTAATTTTAAAAAGTCAACTGATTTGTTCTTCGTAAAATTCGAGTTCGTGGTGATGTTTTTAGTCAAATTGATGATTTGAAAAGTTTCTATAAGTGATTTAGAACATATTTCATTTAGGATTCGTGGTCTAAAACAAGCTAGAATTCGAAATCAATTCTCAAGTTCTTCATTTTTTTCGTTAACAGCAACTGCTGTTCCTTTATATATATATATATATATATATATATATATATATATATATATATATATATATATATATATATATATATATATATATATATATATATATATATATTTTTTGTTTGCTATTAATTTTCAAACCACTAAGGATCATATAGTTTCCAATTAACATACCAAATTATTTCACGTTCATGATTATTGAGGTCACAGTCGTTTGAAATTGGGATGAAGAAGAAAAAAAATGGATAATAAATTAATACGGGTTAAATGGTTTTGGATTGAGTGTTAATTCAGAAAAATAGAAATAGAAGAGTGGTTAGGGAGGTGTTTGTGTGAGCGAGAGGTCACGGGTTCAAATCCGGTTCGTGGCATTTTTGTGTGTGGAAGGACTCCTAAGGTAGTTTTCCTATTATTATTATTATTATTATTATTATTATTATTATTATTATTATTATTATTATTATTATTATTATTATTATTATTATTATTATTATTATTATTATTATTATTATTATTATTATTATTATTATTATTATTATTATTATTATTATTATTATTATTATTATTATTATTATTATTATTATTATTATTATTATTGGAATCACTCCTAATCATTACATGTATTATTATCATTAACCAAATTAAGAGTATTATCATTATCATTCTATTTTAAATAAGTATAATGATAAAATTTTCATTTATTATACAAGTATGAATATTATTATTATTATCACTAATAATTATATTATTATTATTATTATGATATGATTATTATTATTATTATTATTATGAAAATAATACAAGTTATCATTATTAATATTAGTATTAGTATCACTTTTACTATTATTATTATTATTATTAAACAAAAGCATCATTATTAACAATATCATCATTATTATTAATATTATCATTTTTTATTATTATTATTAGTAAATCATTAATATCAAAACTATCATTTTTAACATAAGTATGATTATTATTATTAATACTGAAATTATTATTATTACTATCATTACTATCATTCTTATTATTAAAGGTATTAAAATTATCATTGTATTAAAATTATCACTTTTGATAAAGATTACCATTACTATTAAAACTATTATTTTAATTATCATCAATAGAATCATTAATATTATTATCATTATTATTGATATTAATATTAATATTAATATTAATATTATTATTATTATTATTATTATTATTATTATTATTATTATTATTATTATTATTATTATTATTATTATTATTATTATTATCATTACTAATATTATTTTAGTATTATTATAATTACTATTTTAACAAATAAATGATATATATATAAATATATTTACACATAACATAATAAAATTTATATTTTTATCTATTTAGAATATATAAAATAAATATAAGAAACTTAAATGTTATTAATATAAAAATGACATAACTAATAAATTTATATATATAAACTTATTCGATTACGAGTATATGTGTTAATATATACTTGATATAGGTTCGTGAATCTGAGGACAACTCTGCACTTGTTCAGTGCTATCATATGCGTAATTACTATGAAATACGAAATACAGTATCGTGAGTTTTCATATCTCCCTTTTTATATATATTTTTGGGCTGAGAATACATGCGCAACTTTTATAACTGTTTTACACGTTAGACACAAGTACTCAAACTTTTATGCTATATACGTGTTTTGTCATGCTAAATCCCTGCCGTAATATCGTTAATTACTGAGGTATAAGATGCAAGCTTAGTTATTGTGAGTAGCGCTACTGAGAGTGACGTCTCTAGTCAGTTGACCGTTGGTATTTGACTACATAATAATGATTCAATGACACGAATAACAAGTGTCACGGGATAAATTTTGTTTAATCGCGATATTATAAACTCAGCAATACTTTTAGATTGATATTTCTATATCAATAAACTCTTATTAAATCTTGTGGTCTAATACTATTATTGAAATCATTATTTATGATAAATCTATGAACCCACCAACCTTTTGATTGACAATATTTAGCATGTTTATTCTCAGGTCCTACATAATGCTTCCGCTGTGTATTTGCTAATTGAAAGTAACATTTCAACGAGTCATTCATGGATAATTTGAAGGACTTGCATTTGCTAATTTGATGATGATTGCTTGCTATGCTTGGAGTCTTCATTACATATTATATTAATTAAAGACATTTAATGCGTTGTTTATTAAATACAATGTAATCTATTTATCTTCCGCTGTAAAACTCAATAAAACGTCTCATATAGAGTCGTTCTCATTTATACAACTGTGATTTGATATAATTAGTCACAAATACCCCATGCCCTATTTGGAGGTGTGACAGATTGGTATCAGAGCAGTGTTGTTGTAGAGAACCAGGATTGCATTTTATGTGTGCCTTATACAATTAGGTACCTTAGCAATGTAGGACTACAACTTTCCTTGACCGTAGTGCCTTTAATTGTTGCCTTTAATTGTTAAATGCTACACTATACTTTAGAAACTTTACGTATCTTAGAATGCCGAGCTAATCTAAGAACTCTGCTCACTTTTCTAAGTACTATCCAATTACGCCACTACATTTAAATGCGGCACCAAGATTTCTGAAATTCTCGACATTCCTTTGTCATCTATCATAGTTTTGTGTATTACATGAAATATTATTCACAAATTTTGAAACTCCTATATTTGTTACTATTCATACTCAAACGTATATAACTCCCTGTTATATCACGTACCTATATTTCTTATGCCTTTATGCATCGGTTTGCGAACCAAAAAATGTCATTAAGTTATCGAAAATCTCAAAGACATTATAATGTCATCACTATTCATATTCATTACTTTTAAAATCTTTGCTTTCTCGTTATTTTTTATCATTGAATTTTCTTGACGGATGGCGTCTACGAAACTCTAGAATGGAAGGGTTTGGATTACCGATTTAAAGGATCCTATAGCTCAAGCCCCTAGACCTGAATAGACCATTACGAATTGAAAGTCTTTAATCTAAAGATTATCATATTACATACTTATCATTTTTATCTCGACACGTTATACCGCAATTATTGCATAAATGGAGTATAGACACATCATATCTTATCACATTTTATCATATCTATCCCAATAGACTTTGTCTAACACTTTTCCTAAATTTCCTCCGTAAATTACGAAAATCTTTTCGCTATATATACGTATTCGAGGAGACAAATATATCATTCAGTATCCAACACTCATTTCATATCAAACCCTATTCCAAACACATAATATGGATTCCTCGAACTCCTCGAGCTCCAATGGCAGCGTAACCTGAACAAGCGAACCAATCAGCCATCATCTATTCTGGATGAATTGGGGATGGGTTCGTAGTCGACTTAATTAATGGAGAAGTGAAGAAGGAGATCCTTTCCACTCATCAAATTGCCCTATTGGCGAAGAACCAGAAGCACTTACCGGTGAACCAATCCGGAATACCATTTTCACCCTCATTTCCAGGATATCCTGTTACGAGTATATATTATCTAGAATTCTAGATCTTATTCATCCGCTAGTCCGAACCGCCAATCATCCAGGAGTAAGAGAAGAAGTCAACGAGCTTCGCGCTCGAGTGGTGGCTCTGGAGAATATGGTGCGAATTCTACAAGCATCAGCAGCACCAGCAGCATAACCAGCATAACCAGCATCACCACCAGTACCACCAGTACCATCAGCATTACCACCAACATCACCAGCTTCATCAACAACAACATTCGCATCCCACGCCTCAACATCGCACTCGGTACCTCGGATATCAACATCATACGCCCATAGATATCAAGGAATATTAGTAATAATGAGTTAAGATGTATTGACTCATTCTTCCTGAAGAATTATATATGTATAACTTATATATATATATATGGTTTGAAACAATAATAAATCTTTTCGTACTAAGCTATTACGTGTGAATCTTAACTAGTATGTTCTACTTGGTTAATTCATATCACAATATGCTATGATGTATATACTTTGTTAATGACTTAACAATCGTTAATCACTGCTTCAGCACAATAAACTCCATTTCATAATAAACCAAGTGTATTATTCAAATACATGTTTGGTTTTACACTTTCATTTTTGACATACTCGAAGCTTTCTAGAAAACATTATTCATGTCTTGTGAATTTCACAAGGATTTTACGAGCACCAACATCATACACCGAGGTATATCTATAACAATGAATGATGAACTATTGAATCACAACTTCATTAGCGAAATATTTCGTGAATCTCTAAGGTTTTGGAGATTATTTATTCTCGTTTCAACTGCAAATCAAATGAGTTAAATATTATATTAACGCATTAAATCCATGATTATATCTGAAGAATATATATATGAACGTATATCTTCATAAAGATGGTAATTAAAAATCCTTTTGTACAAACAGTTAATTGTGAAAATATTTTAACGGGTAGGTAATACCCGAAAAATATTTATATCTCACATTAATACACTGTACATTCTTCAATTTCGATTCATAAATCATTAACTATACTCACTACCTTCACAGCGATACACAATCATTTTCATACAAATTCAACTACATATTCTGATTTTGACATATCAGAATTCAAGTAAAGCTTTAGCAGATGTTATCTTCCTAAAGATTACTACATTCATGAATTATACTCATTCGTATTCTATGATGAATTATCACATCAAACCACCAAAATTATCATTCATTATTTTTGAAATCAACAACGCCTATTCGTTAACCATTAGATCCATTGACGATTACAATCAGCGTTTAATCATCTAAAAATAAAATTTCTTGAAACCATCTCGGATTGATAATCAATGATTCAGATTCATTAACCTTGAGAATGCCGACAAAGTAGCAAAAGCTATGGATGGTCTTAATGGCCAAAAGTTTGATGATAAAGAATGACGCATTGAAAAAGCACAGATTTGGAACTGGAAAATGGATTAAGCAAACCATGAAGGAAGCTGTGGACAAATCACAAGGACTAAACCTGTAATCAAAGAATCTAGATGATTCGATTTCTGATGAAAACCATAGAAGATCTTTTTACGCATTCTAAAAATCTTTACGGAAGAATTTTCCTCATTATCATTCGATCTTAGAAATTCGAAGATATCATCGTATCTTTCGTTATAAATATCCTCTATATTTCTGAAGATATCTTCATAACAATTCTTGTCCGCAATTAATTATCTCTTTGCGATATATTTATCACATCATAAAGGAAACTGTTTTAGTTTCTATATTCTGTAAAATTCAAGTTTAAATTATAAATGTTTTGAAGAAGTGTTGAGAATTAAAGCATGAGTTAGTATAATATAATGACGTCAGGCCAACGTGATTATATTACAGTAAGTCATGCTAAATTTTTAATGGAAGATGATGATTCATAGACTTTATAATCATCATTTGCCATGTTACACGACTCTTACATTCTACCTAATCTCTAAACATATCAAGAACATATATTCTTGATAGTTCTGTCTGGTAATTTGACAAATCAAAATAGTGCTATTTGCTTTCTTAGAACATTAATTATGTTCATTCGAAACTTCATACCTATGAATTCTAGACCATTATTCGCTTTACTTAAAGTCGAGAAGAGAAAACAAGAGCATAGAGCTTCGACATATAAGGGAAAATATAGAGTCCAATAACGACACCGAAATTACAAACCGTGTATATCAATGTGTATAGCAATATAAAGACACGGGAGAACTAAAAACACAATAAATCCAAGAGCATAGTAGAAGTAAACAGACTCTTCTGGTGGGAGTTGTAAAAGAGGGATGATTGTGGCGATAACCAATATAAGGTCAAGAACAAGAACTGGATTAAGCATATTAACAAATCTTTTGGAAGTATGAATTGAGGAAGAAAGTATAGAAGTAGTAAAGATTGTAGTGACCCGAACTTTTCCATATTTATATATATTAAATGAAATTGTTATTTACATGATTAAGTGTTTCCAACATGTTAAGCAATCAAACTTGTTAAGACTTGATTAATTGAAATAGGTTTCATATAGACATTTGACCATCCAAGTTGACCGGTGATTCACGAACGTTAAAACTTGTAAAAACTATATGATGACATATATATGAATATATATATAGTTAACATGATATTATGATAAGTAAAAATATCATTAAGTATATTAACAATGAACTACATATGTAAAAACAAGACTACTAACTTAATGATTTTGAAACGAGACATATATGTAACGATTATCGTTGTAACGACATTTTAATGTATATATATCATATTAAGATATATTAATATATCATAATATCATGATAATATAATAATTTAACATCTCATTAGATATAATAAACATTGGGTTAACAACATTTAACAAGATCGTTAACTTAAAGTTTTCAAATCAACATTTACATGTAACGACTAACGATGACTTAACGACTCAGTTAAAATGTATATACATGTAGTGTTTTAATATGTATTCATACACTTTTGAAAGACTTCAAGACACTTATCAAAATACTTCTACTTAACAAAAATGCTTATAATTACATCCTCGTTCAGTTTCATCAACAATTCTACTCGTATGCACCCGTATTCGTACTCGTACAATACACAGCTTTTAGATGTATGTACTATTGGTATATACACTCCAATTGAAATGTCCCATTCATATTGATTATAAACGTTCCATATTAGTTGATTTTGTCGCGAGGTTTTGACCTCTATATGAGACGTTTTTCAAAGACTGCATTCATTTTTAAAACAAGCATAACGTTTATTTTATCGATAAAGGTTTAAAAAGCATTACGTAGATTATCAAATAATGATAATCTAAAGTATACTGTTTACACATGACCATTACATAATGGCTTACAATAAGAATATATTACATCAAAAATAAGTTTCTTGAATGCAGTTTTTACACAATATCATACAAGCATGGACTCCAAATCTTGTCCTTATTTTAGTATGCAACAGCGGAAGCTCTTAATAGTCACCTGAGAATAAACATGCTTAAAATGTCAACAAAAATGTTGGTGAGTTATAGGTTTAACCTATATATTTATCAAATCATAATAATAGACCACAAGATTTCATATTTCAATAAACATCCCATACATAGAGATAAAAATCATTCATATGGATTGAACACCTTATAATCGACATTAACAAGATGCATATAAGAATATCCCCATCATTCCGGGACATCCATCGGACATGATAAAATTTCAAAGTACTAAAACATCAGCTACAACGGATGGGGTTTGTTGGGTCCAATAGATATCGCGTCAATTAGGGGTGCACTAATTCTCAAAATTAGTGATATTCCCTAATTCTTAGATTTCCAGGCTAAAAGGGGCATATTCGGCTTCGATCATTCAACCATATAATGTAGTTTCGATTACTTTTGTCTATTTAGTAAAATATTTAAAAAGCGCATGTATTCTCAGTCCCAAATATATATATTGCAAAAGCATTTAAAAAGGGAGCAAATGAAACTCACTTCAAATAATCAATTCTTAACAAGTTTGATTGCTTAACATGTTGGAAACACTTAATCATGTAAAAATCAATTTCATTTAATATATATAAACATGGAAAAGTTCGGGTCACTACAGTACCTACCCGTTAAATAAATTTCGTCCCGAAATTTTAAGCAGTTGGAGGTGTTGTTGTATCTTCTGGAAATAAGTGCGGGTATTTCTTCTTCATCTGATCTTCTCGTTCCCAGGTGAACTCGGGTCCTCTACGGGCATTCCATCGAACCTTAATAATTGGTATCTTGTTTTGCTTAAGTCTTTTAACCTCACGATCCATTATTTTGACGGGTTCGATGAATTGAAGTTTTTCGTTGATTTGAATTTCATCTAACGGAATAGTGAGATCTTCTTTAGCAAAAAATTTCTTCAAATTCGAGATGTGGAAAGTGTTATGTACAGCCGCGAGTTGTTGAGGTAACTCAAGTCGGTAAGCTACTGGTCCGACCCGATCAATAATCTTGAATGGTCCAATATACCTTGGATTTAATTTCCCTCGTTTACCAAATCAAACAACGCCTTTCCAAGGTGCAACTTTAAGCATGACCATCTCTCCAATTTCAAATTCTATATCTTTTCTTTTAATGTCGGCGTAGCTCTTTTGTCGACTTTGGGCGGTTTTCAACCGTTGTTGAATTTGGATGATCTTCTCGGTAGTTTCTTGTATTATCTTCGGACCCGTAATCTATCTATCCCCCCACTTCACTCCAACAAATCGGAGACATGCACTTTCTACCATAAAGTGCTTCAAACGGCGCCATCTCAATGCTTGAATGGTAGCTGTTGTTGTAGGAAAATTCTGCTAACGGTAGATATCGATCCCAACTGTTTCTGAAATCAATAACACATGCTCGTAGCATGTCTTCAAGCGTTTGTATCGTCCTTTCACTCTGCCCATCAGTTTGTGGATGATAGGCAGTACTCATGTCTAGACGAGTTCCTAATGCTTGCTGTAATGTCTGCCAGAATCGTGAAATAAATCTTCCATCCCTATCAGAGATAATAGAGATTGGTATTCCATGTCTGGAGACGACTTCCTTCAAATACAGTCGTGCTAACTTCTCCATCTTGTCATCTTCTCTTATTGACAGGAAGTGTGCTGATTTGGTGAGACGATCAACTATTACCCAAATAGTATCAAAACCACTTGCAGTCCTTGGCAATTTAGTGATGAAATCCATGGTAATGTTTTCCCATTTCCATTCCGGGATTTCGGGTTGTTGAAGTAGACCTGATGGTTTCTGATGCTCAGCTTTGACCTTAGAACACGTCAAACATTCTCCTACGTATTTAGCAACGTCGGCTTTCATACCTGGCCACCAAAAATGTTTCTTGAGATCCTTGTACATCTTCCCCATTCCAGGATGTATTGAGTATCTGGTTTTATGAGCTTCTCTAAGTACCATTTCTCTCATATCTCCAAATTTTGGTACCCAAATTCTTTCAGCCCTATACCGGGTTCCGTCTTTCCGAATATTAAGATGTTTTTCCGATCCTTTGGGTATTTCATCCTTTAAGTTTCCCTCTTTTAAAACTCCTTGTTGCGCCTCCTTTATTTGAGTAGTAAGGTTAGTGTGAATCATTATATTCATAGATTTTACACGAATAGGTTCTCTGTCCTTTCTGCTCAAGGCATCGGCTACCACATTTGCCTTCCCTGGGTGGTAACGAATCTCAAAGTCGTAATCATTCAACAATTCAATCCACCTGCGCTGCCTCATGTTCAGTTGTTTCTGATTAAATATGTGTTGAAGACTTTTGTGGTCAGTATATATAATACTTTTGACCCCATATAAGTAGTGCCTCCAAGTCTTTAATGCAAAAACAACCGCGCCAAATTCCAAATCAAGCGTCGTATAATTCTGTTCGTGAATCTTCAATTGTCTAGATGCATAAGCAATTACTTTCGTTCGTTGCATTAATACACAACCGAGACCTTGCTTTAAGGCGTCACAATATATTACAAAATCATCATTCCCTTCAGGTAATGACAATATAGGTGCCGTAGTTAACTTTTTCTTCAACAATTGAAACGCTTTTTCTTGTTCATCCTTCCATTCAAGTTTTCTCCCTTTATGCGTTAATGAAGTTAAGGGTTTTGCTACTCTGGAAAAGTCTTGGATGAACCTTCTGTAGTAACCAGCTAGTCCTAAAAACTGGCGTATGTGTTTCGGAGTTTTCGGGGTTTCCCACTTTTCAACGGTTTCAATCTTTGCTGGATCCACCTGAATACCTTCTTTGTTCACTATGTGACTGAGGAATTGAACTTCTTCCAACCAAAATGCACACTTTGAAAACTTAGCGTACAGTTTTTCCTTTCTTAACAACTCTAGCACTTTTCTCAAATGTTCTTCGTGCTCTTGGTCATTCTTTGAGTAAATAAGTATGTCATCGATGAAAACAATGACAAACTTTTCAAGATATGGCTCACACACTCGGTTCATGAGGTCCATGAACACAGCTGGTGCATTAGTCAATCCAAACGGCATAACCATAAACTTGTAATGACCGTAACGCGTCCTAAAAGCAGTCTTCGGAATGTCATCCTCTTTCACCCGCATTTGGTGATATCCAGAACATAAATCGATCTTCGAATAAACCAACGATCCTTGTAGCTGATCAAATAAGTCGTCGATTCTCAGTAATGGGTAACGGTTCTTGATGGTAAGTTTGTTTAACTCTCGGTAGTCGATACACAACCTGAATGTACCATCTTTCTTCTTGACAAACAGAACAGGAGCTCCCCATGGTGATGTACCTGGTCGAATGAAACCACGCTCTAAAAGTTCCTGTAGCTGACTTTGTAATTCTTTCATTTCGCTGGGTGCGAGTATGTATGGAGCACGAGCTATTGGTGCAGCTCCTGGTACAAGGTCTATTTGAAATTCAACGGATCAATGTGGGGGTAATCCCGGTAATTCTTTCGGAAATACATCGGGAAATTCTTTTGCGACGGGAACATCACTGATGTTCTTTTCTTCAGGTTTAACTTCCTCGATGTGTGCTAGAATGATGTAACAACCTTTTCTTATTAGTTTTTGCGCCTTCAAACTACTAATAAGATTTAATTTCACGTTGTTCTTTTCTCCGTACACCATTAAAGGTTTTCCTTTTTCACGCATAATGCGAATCGCATTTTTGTAACAAACGACCTCTGCTCTCACCTTTTTCAACCAGTCCATTCCAATTATTACATCAAAACTTCCTAACTCAACTGGTATTAAATCAATTTTAAACGTTTCATCCCCCAGTTTAATTTCTCTCCCGACATATATTATCTGCTGAAATTAATTTACCGTTTGCTAATTCGAGTAAAAATTTACTATCAAAAGGCGTCAATGGGCAACTTAATTTAGCACAAAATTCTCTACTCATATAGCTTCTATCCGCACCTGAATCAAATAAAACTTAAGCAGATTTATCGTCAATAAGAAACGTACCCGTTACAAGCTCCGGGTCTTCCTGTGCTTCTGCTGCATTAATATTGAAAACTCTTCCACGGCCCTGCCCATTAGTATTCCCCTGTTTCGGGCAATTTCTAATAATGTGGCACGGTTTTCCACATTTATAACAAACAGCGTTGGTATTACTTGCTCCGACACTATTCGTTTCGGCATTACTTGTTCCGACATTATTTGTTCCTTTAGTTCTGTTAAACTTTGGTTCGTAGACCTCACACTTTGTCGCGCTATGACCATTTCTTTTACACCTGTTGCAAAATGTCGTGCAAAACCCCTGATGATTTTCTTCACACCTATGACATGGCTGTTTTTGGTTTTTGTTGCCGTTGTTGTTATTGAGGTTGTTGTTGGGATTATTATTGTTGTTGAAACGGTTGTTGTAGTTGTTGTTGTTGTTGGGATGTTTGTTGTAGTTATTGTTAGGATTGCGGTTATTGTTGCGATTGTTGGGATAGTTGTTGCGATTGTTGTTGTTGTTGTTGTACTGGTGACTCTTGTCACCGTTTTCCTCCCACTTCCTCTTGAGTTGTTTCGTGTTGGCTTCTTCGGTCGCCTGCTCTTTAATTCTTCCCTCAATCTGATTTATGAGTTTATGAGCCATTCGACTTGCCTTCTGTATAGAAGCGGGCTCGTGTGAACTTACATCTTCTTGAATTCTTACTGGTAACCCTTTTATAAACGCGTCGATCTTCTCTTCTTCATCTTCGAATGCTCCCAGACACAATAGGCACAACTGTGTGAATCGTCGTTCATATGTGGTAACGTCGAACCCTTGTGTTCGTAACTCTCTAAGTTCTGCCTTGAGTTTATTGACTTCGTTTCTAGGACGGTACTGCTCTTTCATCAATTGCTTGAATGCAGACCACGGTAGTGCGTAAGCAGCATTTTGTCCTACCTGTTCAAGATAGGTGTTCCACCACGTTAACGCAGTACCTGTGAAGGTATGCGTAGCATACTTAACTTTGTCCTCTTTAGTACACTTACTTATGGCAAACACCGATTCCACCTTCTCGGTCCACCGTTTCAATCCAATTGGTCCTTCGGTTCCATCAAATTCCAAAGGTTTGCAGGCAGTGAATTCTTTGTAGGTGCATCCTACACGATTTCTTGCGCCGTTAGCTGCATTGCTAGATTCAGAGTTATTGTTGGTATATAGCGCAACCTGTACTGCAGCTATGTTTGGAGCAAGAAAAGTACGAAATTCCTCTTCGCTCATATTCATTGTTTGTCGAGTAGTCAGTGCCATTTCCTTCAAAATAGTCAACTGAATCGAGTTAATCATACAGAATATTAAGAGTAGTCAATAGTATTTCGTAGCATAATATGAACTCATTTATAAAAGCTTTTTCTTCATATTAGCATTTTATAAGTTTAAATTCGGGTACTACCTACCCATTAAGTTCATACTTAGTAGCTAATATACAATTCAACTACTACAATTCCATATGAAAAACTGATTATAATAATATATCACATACAAATATTCTTCAAACTTACAACTTCGCTATATTACATATAACATGAAATATATCACACTTTGATACAGGACAGTTTTGAAGATAAATCTAGTTAATACGCAAGTTGTTCAGCAAAGGAAATAAAGACACGTAATTCATAAGTCCAGAAACAAGTCATGCATTCCGGTTTTACTAAGACGAATTCCCATCCTTGGTCTTGTGGAAAATAACCGTTATGACCATTGGCTAGGCAGCATGTTGTAATATCTTCAAAAGGACGAGGGTTTCGTAATGTCCAACAGCCCCGTAATAATCTAAAAACCTTGTTTCTCACCTCAACTACTGAATCCGTCACTTGTGGAAAGGTTTTATTTAAAAGTTGTAACCCGATATTCTTTTTCTCACTTTGGTAAGAAGCGAACATCACTAACCCGTAAGTATAACATACTTCTTTATGTTGCATGTTAGAAGCTCTTTCTAACTCGTGAAATCCTATGTTGGGATATGTTGAGTCAAAATAGGTTCTTAACCCGTAGCGTAAAATTGCATTTGGGTTCCCCGCATTTAATGCTTTAAAGAAAACACGGCGTAACTTACGGTCTCCCCAATGTGATATACCCCACCTATCAAAGGAAAGTCTTTTATAAACTAAGGCATCTCTGGAAAGTCTTTTAAATGTTTGACAAGTTAATTTTGCCATAACTAAATGTGCTGATGAACTCTGACCGACTCTAGACAAGATTTCCTCAATCATATCCTCTGGTAGGTCTTCTAAAATATTCGGTTGTCTACCCTTAACGTCCATTTTGTTTTTATACTGTAAAATAGACAAGGATTAGATTCATAAAAGATAATTAACAAACAATACAAGCAATTTTACATAGAACATAAAAGTACAAGTACACTATAATACATATAATACACAACATGATTACAACTCCCTAATCTGAATCACTGGTTTCTTCTTCTTCGGACTTGGTTCGCTTTCCTAATTTTCCAGGGATATATGGTGTTCCTCTAATACGAGCCGTCGTTTTCCACAATGGTTTAGAAAAACCTGGTGGTTTAGAGGTTCCCGGGTTATTGTTACACTTTAGGAAATACGGATGTTGCCGATACATATAAAGCTCATCGGGGTTGGAATCGGGTTTCTCTATTTTTATACCTTTTCCCTTATTATTTTCTTTTGCTATATTAAATTGAGTTGAGGTGATTTCTATAACATCATCGGAATCCTCATCGGGATCCGATTCATCAGAAAATTGGTAATCTTCCCAATATTTTGCTTCCTCGGCAGAAACACCATTGACCATTTTTAACTTTGGTCCGTTGGTTGAGGATTTTCTTTTATTTAAACGATTTACTGTAGGTATCACTATTTCTTCCTCTGGAACCTCTTCTTCTTCTGGTTCCTCCTCTTCCGATTCATCCTCTTCTGGTTCCTCTTCTTCCGGTTCCTCCTCTTCCGGTTCCTCTTCGGGAATTTGTGAATCTTCCCAAAATATATTCGACTCTTCATTATTATTAGGTGAATCAATGGGATTTGTACTAGAGGTAGACATCTATCACACAATATCAAACACATTAAGAGATTAATATATCACATAATATTTACATGTTAATAATATATAGTTTCCAACAAAAGTGTTAAGCAATCATTTTTAAAGAAAACACGGTCGAAGTCCAGACTCACTAATGTATCCTAACAAACTCGATAAGACACACTAATGCAAATTTCTGGTTCTCTAAGACCAACGCTCGGATACCAACTGAAATACAGTTGGGGACAACCACCGTCCCACCCAGTACCTTCCCAGCTAACCACCTGGTGACCACTGAGTGTACCTCAGATACTAATTTTAGGGCCTACCTCTCGGCTACTGCCAACCCTCGTAAGGGATCGCAAGGAGTAAGAGCCAATGCTTCGCCACAGGTCACACTGTGAGAACCTCCTTTACGACTAACCCGCCACACATGGACGCAGTTATACCAGCTCTGATGCCAACTGAAATGTCCCGTTCATATTGATTATAAACGTTCCATATTAGTTGATTTCGTCGCGAGGTTTTGACCTCTATATGAGACGTTTTTCAATGACTGCATTCATTTTTAAAACAAGCATAACCTTTATTTTATCGATAAAGGTTTAAAAAGCATTACGTAGATTATCAAATAATGATAATCTAAAGTATACTGTTTACACATGACCATTACATAATGGTTTACAATAAGAATATATTACATCAAAAATAAGTTTCTTGAATGCAGTTTTTACACAATATCATACAAGCATGGACTCCAAATCTTGTCCTTATTTTAGTATGTAACAACGGAAGCTCTTAATAGTCACCTGAGAATAAACATGCTTAAAATGTCAACAAAAATGTTGGTGACTTATAGGTTTAACCTATATATTTATCAAATCGTAATAATAGACCACAAGATTTCATATTTCAATATACATCCCATACATAGAGATAAAAATCATTCATATGGATTGAACACCTGATTATCGACATTAACAAGATGCATATAAGAATATCCCCATCATTCCGGGACATCCATCGAATATGATAAAATTTCGAAGTACTAAAACATCCGCTACAACGGATGGGGTTTGTTGGGCCCAATAGATATCGCGTCAATTAGGGGTGCACTAATTCTCAAAATTAGTGATGTTCCCTAATTCTTAGATTACCAGGCTAAAAGAGGCATATTCGGCTTTGATCATTCAACCATATAATGTAGTTTCGATTACTTGTGTCTATTTCGTAAAATATTTAAAAAGCGCATGTATTCTCAGTCCCAAATATATATATTGCAAAAGCATTTAAAAAGGGAGCAAATGAAACTCACTTCAAATAATCAATTCTTAACAAGTTTGATTGCTTAACATGTTGGAAACACTTAATCATGTAAAAATCAATTTCATTTAATATATATAAACATGGAAAAGTTCGGATCACTACACCAATGATCAGCTCTTAGCAGCCCATGTGAGTCACCTAACACATGTGGGAACCATCATTTGTCAACTAGCATGAAATATCTCATAAAATTACAAAAATATGAGTAATCATTCATGACTTATTTACATGAAAACAAAATTACATATCCTTTATATCTAATCCATATACCAACGACCAAAAATACATACAAACACTTTTATTCTTCAATTTTCTTCATCTAACTGATCTCTTTCAAGTTCCATCTTCAAGTTCTAAGTGTTCTTTATAAATTCCATAAGTATAGTTTCATAAAAATCAAGAATACTTTCAAGTTTGCAAGTCTACTTCCAAGCTTTCTAATCCATTCCAAGTAATCATATATGATCAAGGAAACTTTGTTATTTATAGTAGGTTATCTTTCTAATTCAAGGTAATATTTATATTCAAACTTTGATTCAATTTCTACAACTATAACAATCTTATTTCGAGTGAAAATCTTACTTGAACTGTTTTCGTGTCAAGATTCTGTTTCAAGAACTTTCAAGCCATCCAAGGATCCTTTGAAGCTAGATCCATTTTTCTTATTTCCAGTAGTTTTATCCAGAAAACTTGAGGTAGTAATGATGTTCATAACATCATTCGATTCATACATATAAAGCTATCTTATTCGAAGGTTTAAACTTGTAATCACTAGAACATAGTTTAGTTAATTCTAAACTTGTTCGCAAACAAAAGTTAATCCTTATAACTTGACTTTTAAAATTAACTTAACACATGTTCTATATCTATATGATATGCTAACTTAATGATTTAAAACCTGAAAACACGAAAAACACCGTAAAACCGGATATACGCCATCATAGTAACACTACGGGCTGTTTTGGGTTAGTTAATTAAAAACTATGATAAACTTTGATTTAAAAGTTTTTATTCTGGGAAAATGATTTTTATTATGAACATGAAACTATATCCAAAAATTATGGTTAAACTCAATGTGAAAGTATGTTTTCCAAAATGGTCATCTAGACGTCGTTCTTTCGACTGAAATGACTACCTTTACAAAAATGACTTGTAACTTATATTTCCAACTATAAACCTATAATTTTTCTGTCTATATTCATAAAATAGAGTTCAATATGAAACCATAGTAATTTGATTCACTCAAAACGGATTTAAAACGAATAAGTTATGGGTAAAACAAGATTGGATATTTTTCCTTGATGTAGCTACGTGAAAATTGGTAACAAATCTATATTAATTATATCCTAGCTAACTTATATTGTATTATACATGTATTCTAATATATTATGTAATATTGGGATACCATAGACACGTATGCAAATATTTTGACATATCATATCGACCCATGTGTATATATTATTTGGAACAACCATAGACACTCTATATGCAGTAATGTGGGAGTTAGCTATACAGGGTTGAGGTTGATTCCAAAAATATATATACTTTGAGTTGTGATCTAGCCTGAGACGTGTATACACTGGGTCGTGGATTGATTCAAGATAATATATATCAATTTTTTTCTGTACATCTAACTTTGGACAACTAGTTGTAGGTTACTAACGAGGACAACTGACTTAATAAACTTAAAACATCAAAATGTATTAAAAGTATTGTAAATATATTTTGAACATACTTTGATATATATGTACATATTTGTTATAGGTTCATGAATCGATCCGTGGACAAGTCTTATTTTCGAGGAAAGAAATATCTGTGAAAGTGAGTTATAGTCCCACTTTTAAAATCTAATATTTTTGAGATGAGAATACATGTAGATTTTATAAATGATTTACAAAATAGACACAAGTACGTGAAACTACATTCTATGGTTGAATTATCGAAATCGAATATGCCCCTTTTTATTAAGTCTGGTAATCTAAGAATTAGGGAACATACACCCTAATTGACGCGAATCCTAAAGATAGATCTATTGGGCCTAACAAACCCCATCCAAAGTACCGGATGCTTTAGTACTTCGAAATTTATATCATATCCGAAGGGTGTCCCGGAATGATGGGGATATTCTTATATATGCATCTTGTTAATGTCGGTTACCAGGTGTTCACCATATGAATGATTTTTATCTCTATGTATGGGATGTGTATTGAAATATGAAATCTTGTGTATTGTTACGATTTGATATATATAGATTAAACCTATAACTCACCAACATTTTTGTTGACGTTTAAAGCATGTTTATTCTCAGGTAAATTGTAAAGACCCGTCCTTATCCATCCGGACGATATCTTCAACATTTGGTTCCATTGCGATGATCGACTCCAAGTAATGTCTTTAGTATGAGCAAATGCACAGCGGAAGACTTAATTCGTACCTGAGAATAAGCATGCTTTAAAATGTCAACATAAAGTTGGTGAGATATATAGGTTTGATGCTAGCAGCGTAATAACTATGGACCACAAGATTTCATGTTTATACATAATACACTCCTCGTGTATGAAAAGTCGTTGAGCACTTGGTAACCATACTTAACATTTAAATCTCAGCAGCATATTCTTAAATAAACCCTACACCGTACCAAATGTAGTAACGAAACGAAGTACTGTGCAACCGTTTAAAACTGGTCGTCCAGCCCGGTTGGGGTTGTCAGGCCCGATAGATCTATCAACAGGATTCGCGTTTACGCTCCTCACGTAAATATTAGCTACCAAGTATAAAGAGATATGCCATGGTACAACTCAACGTAGAATTTATATTTTTGATCACTTGTGTCCATAACGTAAATCATTTATAAAAACAGCGCATGTATTCTCAGCCCAAAATATTTAAAGTTTAAAAGGGACTATATACTCACCTAATGTATTTTGTAGTAAAAATACATATAACACCATTGGTAACTTATAGGGTTGGCCTTCGATTCACGAACCTATATCAATTATATATATATCAATACACATAATTGAAATCGAATAACTTCATATTTATTTTCTTATGTATCAAGATTAATATTCTTATTTATATTAATACTTATAATATGTTATAATACTTATTTGGTATATAATTCAATTATCGTTATAATATTGTATTAGTTAAAACATAATCTTATGTATTATTAGTATACTTGTATATTGAATATATTTAATGTACAAAATATTTATTTGTTAAAATGATAGTCTTGAAATTATTGATTTATTGATAATAATAATAGTAATAATAATAATAATAATAATAATAATAATTTTATTAATAATGATAATGATAATACTAATTACAAAAATGAAAATGATAGATAATAATGATACTAATAATGTAAACGATAATATTAGTTATAATACTTATAATAATAATATAATGATAATAATAATAATAATAATAATAATGATAATGATAATAATAATAATAATAATAATAATAATGATAATAATAATAATGATAATAATTATTAAGATAATACTACTTATGTAAGATTAATAATAATAATAACAATAATACTTAAGTAATAATAATTAAAACAAAAATAATTATGTTAATAATAACAATATTAATAGTTAATATTATTAAGTACTGATAAATAAATATATATAAAGACTACCTCACAAGGAAAAAGTCCCAAAAAGATTAAAGCCGCCCACGCCCAGGCTCGAACTCACAACCTCCCGTATACCCAACACGCCGCTAAACCACTTGAACCATCTGACTTATCTGTTTTATTTCAGATCCTAATTCTATTAAACCCATTTATCCACTGTTTCCCATTTCATCTTCTTCCCAAACTCAATTCGATTCCCAAAACAATTTTAGTAATCACGTTTTTAAAACTTGTAATAAAAGCAGAAAACAATTTATAATTTTGTTTTAAATTAACAACTTCGAAAAAAAAAATATATAAATATAAACAATACCTGCCGTCGCTGTTTACTTTTAAAAAAAAAAAATGAAATCGATTTCATATTTTTAGGCTGTTATGGAAGAAATTTATAACACGAATTATATTTAGAAACACTCTTAAAAACTATAGAAATCATCAATTAACCTTAAAACATAACATTGAACTCGAATTTGTTCAAGAACCACAGTTTGACCTTTAAACAAAAAAAAACTTTAACTTTTAAAATTAGGAGTCGATGAAAGGAATTTGATGTTTAAATTTAACAGAAAGATCAACTAGAATATTTCAAACATTACTGCATTTATGGAATTCGAAATAAATCATTAATTCGAAGTTTTTGAAAAGCAAAACTAAGAACAGAGGTCGAGTCTGGGTTCTTGGGGATATCTGAGGATTTCGTTCGAATATATCAGTGTATAAAGGATGTTAATGATGAACGGTTGTATATATAGCAGAGATAAAATTGGATTTAGCGAGACAATTAATCACGGGAGAACAGAAAAAAATTATATGACAGTGATAGAGGAGAAAACAATATTACGCTATATTTGTTTATATCTGTAAAAAAAAATATTCCTACAATTTATCTGTATCTGATAAAAAAAATACGCATATGAATTCTGTTACTCTTTATAACCGAATTATGTACATATATGTATATATCTATCCTTTATATATTAATGTTAATATGTAATAAATAAATATATTAACAATATTAATACTTTTAATATTATAAATATTGATAATAAAAATAACAATAGTTCAATATTAGTAATAATAATAATAATAATAATAATAATAATAATAATAATAATAATTAACCATAATAATAATTATGAAAATGGTAATTATCATTGTTGATAATAAAAATAATATAAATTTTATGATAATAATGATATAAATAATAATATTATATCAATTAATATATATTAAATTTCATATTTATATATTATATATAATAACAATAATTACACCCATTTTAATATTCAATATTTATATGTTTTATATATATAATCCCACATATATTATAGAAGTCACACATATATATTTATAATAATAATAATAATAATTTCATATAAATGATTACTAACATAACTATATTTATTTATATATATTTATATATATATATATATCTATTTATAAACAGTTGTTCGTGAATCGCCAGGCATGGTCAAAGGGTAACTAATTATTCAAATATAGATTTCAAACTTTCTAGACTCAACATTGGGGTTTTTGCTTATCGTGTCGGAAACATATAGAGATTAGGGTTTAAATTTGGTCGAAAATTTCCGGGTCATTACAGTACCCACCCGTTAAATAAATTTCGTCCCCGAAATTTGATAGAGGTTGTCATAGATAACAATAAGAATGTTTTTATGAAGAATATGAGGTGATAATAGAGTTTTTTCATCATTGGGTAATGTAGATAAAACGATTCGATTATGTGAAGCGCACGAGTGAAGCTATCAAGAAAGAGTGAAATGGATAAATAATCTATTCGTTTCAACCGATGACGTAGTTACTATTGACTTCTGGGATTTAAGGAATTTAAAGAAAAATCTTACGGAATAAGATTTGGTTCTTCGGCGATCAGGATCTTCTTTGTTTTAATGCGGTAATCTATTTCGATTTTCTCTGTCGGATATCTATAAATTCACCCCTTCGTTTCCTTATTTTCTACATCTTCTATTCTTTCTCTCTCTACTTATTCCTTATTATGCTCTATCCAATCCTGATTCTTGATATACTCTTAATCTTCACATCTGTCATCTTTCTCTTTCATCTATCACCGGAATAATCTATTTTCTTCTACTATACTCTTGGGTGTATAGCGTTTCTAGTTCTCCCGTGGATTTATATTGCTATATGCATTGATATACACGGTTTGTAAATTTCGAGGTGATTGTTGGGTTTTATATCCTTCATTATTTTTCAGAGCTTCATGCCTTCGTTTTCTCCTCCCGACTTCGAGTCAAGCGATTAATGATCCGGAATTCGTATGTATGAAATTTGGAATGAGCATAGCTAATGTTATTAGAAAGAAATGGTAATGACACGATTTTGATTTGTCAAATTACCAGAATATCTTGAAAAGATAGAACTATCGAGACGGTATGTTCTTAATATGTTTGGAGATTAGATAGAATGTAAGAGCCGTGTAACATGGCACATGATGACGGTACTGAGAATCATCACATTCCATTAGAAACTTAACATGACTTACTGTAATATAATGAAGTTGATCAAGTTTCATTATATTATACTAATTCACGCATCAGTTCCCAACACTGCTTCAAAACATTCATATTTTAAACTTGAAGATTTCAGAATTTAGAAACTAACACAGTTTCTTTTATGTTGTAACGCAGATATTACGGGGAGATAGATGATTGCAGATAAGAATAGTTGTGAAAATATCTTTAGAAATATGGAGAATATGTATAGCAGAAAATATGAAGATATCTTATAATATCTAAGATAAGATGATGATGAATAATATCATCTGAAAAAGTTTAGAATAATGAGTAGGGTTCATACTGACGGTTTCAACAGACACTGAATCATTTGCATTATTTGAAGGCAGGTTCATTCCTTGTATTTGTTCTTTGTTTCCTTCACGGTTAGCTCAATCCATTTTTCAGCACTAAATTTTCTATCGAGCGTTCCTAACATTCCCTTCTTTATCATCAAACTTTTGGCCATTTAGGCCATCTAAAATTTTACTGTTTCCTCTGCATTTAATGCAGTCATATCTGAATCGTCGATTATCAATCCGAGGTGTTTTTGGGCGAATTGTGTTTTTAGATGATTAAATGCTGATGATAAAATGGCGGAGTATGAAAGGTTCCCCGGTAACGATGAGGAAAACCAATCGTATATATCAAAGTTATAATAAGACTTTTTCGAATGAAAGGTCGAAGTTGTTCTGCTGAAGCTGTGACAAAATTGGCTACTTTGAAAAGGAATCGTAAGGTTGTTTTTGCTAATAAATGCTAAAGAATTCGTCGCGGTACGTGTTAAACTATGACTTTGGGTTCAAGAGTTTTTCATGTGTATAGATCTTTTCTTCTGTAGATGAAGTGCGGTCGGTTCAACTTCTCGATTGAGGTATTTTCAAGAATCCTGATAGGTTTGTACGCGGATTGTAAACGTCGAGATACAAATGAGGTTTAGGATGAAATCAAGTGGCAAACTTGAAGAATTGTTTAGTTTCATATGTTATAATCAATATTTTAATTCATTTTAATTGTCCAAAGTTAGCAGTCCAATAGTCCAGTTGTCCACTAGTCCAATATATTCATATATAATTTAATATATAATATTCGAATTAATTAATACGTATCGTGACCCGTGTACCGGTCTCAGTATTGATCACAACTCAAACCATATATATATTCTGAAATCAACCTCAACCCTGTATAGCCAACTCCAACATTCACATATAGAGTGTCTATGGTTGTTCCGAAATATATATATAGATGGGTCGATATGATAGGTCGAAACCTTGTATACATGTCCCGTTATTTAAAGTGCGTAAAATAAATAACAGAACTTAAATGACAATAAATTAAATTGCGATAAAATGTAATACGGAATTAACAGTTAGCTGGGAACAGTTAACTAGGAACAGTTAGCGTGGATTCCCAACAGAATTTCTCATAATTAATTTGTTTGTTTCTAACACTTTTTATTTTGTCCAATGTTTTCTTCATTATGCCACTTGTTGGATTCTGATAGATAAAAATCCAAATATGAAATTTGAATGAAAATGGTTGTTCTGTGGTGAACGGATACGTATATCGGTAGTTGTAAGTAGGATAGTGAATGACCTTTGAATCGGATTCGAAGAATGTACAGTGTAACATATTAATGTGAAATCTAAATATTCCTCGGGTACTACCTACCCGTTAAAATATTTTCATCATTAATAGTTTGTACGAAGGAATTTTTAATTACAATCTTTATGAAAATATACTTGCATATATATTTTCTTCGGATGTAATTATGAATTTAATGAGTCAATAAGATATTAGACTCATTTAATTTATCTCCAAAACTTTAGAAATTACATAATCGCCATGTCGAGCGAAGATAAATGAGGTAGAATGATACGTAAAGTGAAGATAATCGATGTAGAACGATATGTAGAACGAAGATCATACTCAAAGTACAGATGATAATATTGAGGCGTGTGATGTTGATATCCGTGGTACAGATTGTGATGCTGAGGTTTACGATGTGGTTGTGGTTTGGGGGTGATAAGGGTACTGTCGGCGTTGATGATGGTGGTTCTTTTTATGCTGTTGGTGCTGCTGCTGGTGTTTGCAACCTTCGCACCATGTTTTCCAAGGCCGTCACGCGAGCGCGAAGTTCGTTAATTTCTGCTAGTACACCGGGATGATTGGCGGTTGGAGTGAGCGAATGAACAAGATCTGAAATATGGGATAGTATATAATCGTGACGAGATACTCTAGAAATGAGAGAGAAAATGGTTTCTCGAACAGGTTCGCCGGTAAGTGCTTCCGGTTCATCGCCAAGAGGGCAATTTGGTGGATGGAAAGGATCACCCTCTTCTTGTCTCCAATAACTTAGTATATTACAAACCCATCCCCAATTCATCCAGAATAGATGATGGGAGATTGGTTGATCCATTCCGGTGACGCTGCCTTCAGAGCTCGAATGAAAATCCATATCGGCGTAGCTGTCGGAGTTTGAGGAATTCGAACTAGATGCGGAATCCATCTTGTATAATCGGGGAAATGAATTTTTGGTATAGAATAGATTATAGGAGCAGATTTGGTACTCTTTAATACATAATGTATATATAATACCAAAATCCCGTAATTTACGGAGAATCTTTGAAAAGATGTCAGCCAAAGGTAACAATATCAGATACACTAAGATATGGATTTTGTCTTTGCACTATCGATGCACTAAATGCAGTAAGACGTGTCTAGACTTAAGAATGATAAGCAAACAATTCCCTAAGGATGATAAGTAGATGATTTCCGACTAGATATGATAAGCAAAACTTTTGACATGTAGACACGGTCAAAGTCCAGACTCATTAATGTATCCTAACAAATACTAGTCAGACACACTAATGCAAGACCTGGTTCGCTAAGACCACTGCTCTGATACCACCTGTAAAGACCCGTCCTTATCCATCCGGACGATATCTTCAACATTTGGTTCCACTGCGATGATCGACTCCAAGTAATGTCTTTAGTATGAGCAAATGCACAGCGGAAGACTTAATTCGTACCTGAGAATAAGCATGCTTTAAAATGTCAACATAAAGTTGGTGAGATATATAGGTTTGATGCTAGCAGCGTAATAACTATGGACCACAAGATTTCATGTTTATACATAATACACTCCTCGTGTATGAAAAGTCGTTGAGCACTTGGTAACCATACTTAACATTTAAATCTCAGCAGCATATTCTTAAATAAACCCTACACCGTACCAAATGTAGTAACGAAACGAAGTACTGTGCAACCGTTTAAAACTGGTCGTCCAGCCCGGTTGGGGTTGTCAGGCCCGATAGATCTATCAACAGGATTCGCGTTTACGCTCCTCACGTAAATATTAGCTACCAAGTATAAAGAGATATGCCATGGTACAACTCAACGTAGAATTTATATTTTTGATCACTTGTGTCCATAACGTAAATCATTTATAAAAACAGCGCATGTATTCTCAGCCCAAAATATTTAAAGTTTAAAAGGGACTATATACTCACCTAATGTATTTTGTAGTAAAAATACATATAACACCATTGGTAACTTATAGGGTTGGCCTTCGATTCACGAACCTATATCAATTATATATATCAATACACATAATTGAAATCGAATAACTTCATATTTATTTTCTTATGTATCAAGATTAATATTCTTATTTATATTAATACTTATAATATGTTATAATACTTATTTGGTATATAATTC
The DNA here is from genome assembly GCF_046630445.1 of Rutidosis leptorrhynchoides. Taxonomy (NCBI): domain Eukaryota; kingdom Viridiplantae; phylum Streptophyta; class Magnoliopsida; order Asterales; family Asteraceae; genus Rutidosis; species Rutidosis leptorrhynchoides. The sequence continues at coordinate 40,964,957 of NC_092340.1, forward strand.
AATTATCGTTATAATATTGTATTAGTTAAAACATAATCTTATGTATTATTAGTATACTTGTATATTGAATATATTTAATGTACAAAATATTTATTTGTTAAAATGATAGTCTTGAAATTATTGATTTATTGATAATAATAATAGTAATAATAATAATAATAATAATAATAATAATAATTTTATTAATAATGATAATGATAATACTAATTACAAAAATGAAAATGATAGATAATAATGATACTAATAATGTAAACGATAATATTAGTTATAATACTTATAATAATAATATAATGATAATAATAATAATAATAATAATAATGATAATGATAATAATAATAATAATAATAATAATAATAATGATAATAATAATAATGATAATAATTATTAAGATAATACTACTTATGTAAGATTAATAATAATAATAACAATAATACTTAAGCAATAATAATTAAAACAAAAATAATTATGTTAATAATAACAATATTAATAGTTAATATTATTAAGTACTGATAAATAAATATATATAAAGACTACCTTACAAGGAAAAAGTCCCAAAAAGATTAAAGCCGCCCACGCCCAGGCTCGAACTCACAACCTCCCGTATACCCAACACGCCACTAAACCACTTGAACCATCTGACTTATCTGTTTTATTTCAGATCCTAATTCTATTAAACCCGTTTATCCACTGTTTCCCATTTCATCTTCTTCCCAAACTCAATTCGATTCCCAAAACAATTTTAGTAATCACGTTTTTAAAACTTGTAATAAAAGCAGAAAACAATTTATAATTTTTGTTTTAAATTAACAACTTCGAAAAAAAAAAAAATATATAAATATAAACAATACCTGCCGTCGCTGTTTACTTTTAAAAAAAAAAAATGAAATCGATTTCATATTTTTAGGCTGTTATGGAAGAAATTTATAACACGAATTATATTTAGAAACACTCTTAAAAACTATAGAAATCATCAATTAACCTTAAAACATAACATTGAACTCGAATTTGTTCAAGAACCACAGTTTGACCTTTAAACAAAAAAAAACTTTAACTTTTAAAATTAGGAGTCGATGAAAGGAATTTGATGTTTAAATTTAACAGAAAGATCAACTAGAATATTTCAAACATTACTGCATTTATGGAATTCGAAATAAATCATTAATTCGAAGTTTTTGAAAAGCAAAACTAAGAACAGAGGTCGAGTCTGGGTTCTTGGGGATATCTGAGGATTTCGTTCGAATATATCAGTGTATAAAGGATGTTAATGATGAACGGTTGTATATATAGCAGAGATAAAATTGGATTTAGCGAGACAATTAATCACGGGAGAACAGAAAAAAATTATATGACAGTGATAGAGGAGAAAACAATATTACGCTATATTTGTTTATATCTGTAAAAAAAAAAAAATTCCTACAATTTATCTGTATCTGATAAAAAAAATACGCATATGAATTCTGTTACTCTTTATAACCGAATTATGTACATATATGTATATATCTATCCTTTATATATTAATGTTAATATGTAATAAATAAATATATTAACAATATTAATACTTTTAATATTATAAATATTGATAATAAAAATAACAATAGTTCAATATTAGTAATAATAATAATAATAATAATAATAATAATAATAATAATAATAATAATAATAATCATAATAATAATAATTAACCATAATAATAATTATGAAAATGGTAATTATCATTGTTGATAATAAAAATAATATAAATTTTATGATAATAATGATATAAATAATAATATTATATCAATTAATATATATTAAATTTCATATTTATATATTATATATAATAACAATAATTACACCCATTTTAATATTCAATATTTATATGTTTTATATATATAATCCCACATATATTATAGAAGTCACACATATATATTTATAATAATAATAATAATAATTTCATATAAATGATTACTAACATAACTATATTTATTTATATATATTTTTATATATATATCTATTTATAAACAGTTGTTCGTGAATCGCCAGGCATGGTCAAAGGGTAACTAATTATTCAAATATAGATTTCAAACTTTCTAGACTCAACATTGGGGTTTTTGCTTATCGTGTCGGAAACATATAGAGATTAGGGTTTAAATTTGGTCGAAAATTTCCGGGTCGTTACATAAATACTAAGAGCTTCCGCTGTTGCATACTAAAATAAGGACAAGATTTGGAGTCCATGCTTGTATGATATTATGTAAAACTACATTCAAGAAACTTATTTTTGATGTAATATATTCTTATTTTAAACCATTATGTAATGGTCGTGTGTAAACGGTATATTTTAGATTATCATTATTTGATAATCTACGTAATGCATTTTAAACCTTTATAGATAAAATAAAGGTTATGGTTGTTTTAAAAATGAATGCAGTCTTTGAAAAACGTCTCATATAGAGGTCAAAACCTCGCAACGAAATCAATTAATATGGAACGTTTATAATCAATATGAACGGGACATTTCAGTTGGTATCCGAGCGTTGGTCTTAGAGAACTAGAAAATTTGCATTAGTGTGTCTTATCGAGTTTGTTAGGATGCATTAGTGAGTCTGGACTTCGACCGTGTTTTCTTTAAAAATGATTGCTTAACATTTTTGTTGGAAACTATATATTATTAACATGTAAATATTATGTGATATATTAATCTCTTAACATGTTTGATATTGTGTGATAGATGTCTACCTCTAGCACAAATCCCATTGACTCACCTAATAATAACGAAGAGTCGAATATATATTGGCAAGATTCACAAGTTCCCGAAGAACCGGAAGAAGAGGAAACGGAACCGGAAGAAGAGGAACCGAAAGAAGAGGAACCAGAAGAAGAGGAACCGGAAGAAGAAGAGGTTCCGGAGGGGGTAATAGTAGGAACCACAGAAAACCGGTCAAATAAAGAAAATCCTCAACCAATGGACCAAAGTTAATAATGGTCAATGGTGTTTCCGCTAAGGAAGCAAAATATTGGGAAAATTACCAATTTTCCGATGAATCGGATCCTGATGAGGATTCCGATGATGTTATAGAAATTACCCCGACCTAATTTAATGAGGCAAAAGAAAATAATAAGGGAAAAGGCATCAAAATAGAGAATCTGATTCCGACCCCGATGAACTTTATATGTACCGTCAACACCCGTATTTTCAATATCGTGACAATAACCTGAGAACCTCTAAACCACCAGGTTTTTCTAAACCAATGTGGAAAACGAAGAATCGTATTAGAGGAACATCATATATCCCTAGAAGATTAGGAAAAAGAACCAAGTCCGAAGAAGAAGAAACCAGTGATTCAGATTAGAGGGGTGTGAGCATGTTGTGTAATAAATGTATTGTAGTGTGCTTGTAATTTTATGTTCTATGTAAAAATTGCTTGTATTGTTTGTTTTTACGAATCTAATCCTTGTCTATTTTACAGTATAAAAACAAAATGGAAGTTAAGGGTAGACAACCGAATATTTTAGAAGACCAACCAGAGGATATGATTGAGGAAATCTTGTCTAGAGTCGGTCAGAATTCATCAGCACATTTAGTTATTGCGAAATTAACTTGTGAAACATTTGAAAGACTTTCCATAAATGCCTTAGTTTATAAAAGGCGTTCCTTTGATAGGTGGGGTATATCACATTGGGGAGACCGTAAGTTATGCCGTGTTTTCTTTAAAGCGTTAAATGCGGGGAACCCAAATGCAATTTTACGCTACGGGTTAAGAACCTATTTTGACTCAACATATCCCAACATAGGATTTAGTGAATTAGAAAGAGCTTCTAACATGCAACATAAAGAAGCATGTTATGCTTACGGGTTAGTGATGTTCGCTTCTTACCAAAGTGAGAAAAAGAACATCGGATTGCAACTTTTAAATAAAACCTTCCCACAAGTGACGGATTCAGTAGTTGGGGTGAGAAACAAGGTTTTTAGATTATTACGCGGCTATTAGACATTACGAAACCCTCGTCCTTTTGACGACATTACAATATGTTGCCTAGTCAATGGTCATAACGGTTATTTTCCACAAGACCAAGGATGGGAAGTCGTCTTAGTAAAACCAGAATGCATGACTTGTTTCTGGACTTATGAATTACATGTCTTTATTTCCTTTGCTGAACAACTTGCGTATTAACTAGATTTATCTTCAAAACTGTCATGTATCATAGTGTACTATATTTCATGTTATATGTAATATAGCGAAGTTGTAAGTTTGAAGAATATTTGTATGTGATATATTATTATAATCAAGTTTTTCATATAGAATTGTAGTAGTTGAATTGTATATTAGCTACTAAGTATGAATTTAACGGGTAGGTAGTACCCGAATTTAAACTTATAAAATGCTAATATGAAGAAAAAGCTTTTATAAATGAGTTCATATTATGCTACGAGATACTACTGACTACTCTTAATATTCTGTATGATTAACTTGTTTCATTTGACTATTTTGAAGGAAATGGCACCGACTACTCGACACACCTTGAATATGAGCGAAGAGGAATTTTGTACCTTTCTTGCTGCAAACATAGCTGCAGTACAGGCCGCGCTACATACCAACAATAACTCTGAATCTAGCAATACAGCTAACGGCGCAAGAAATCGTGTAGGATGCTCTTACAAGGAATTCACTGCCTGCAAACCTTCAGAATTTGATGGGACCGAAGGACCAATCGGATTGAAACGGTGGACCGAGAAAGTTGAATCGGTGTTTGCCATAAGTAAGTGTGCTGAAGGAGACAAAGTGAAGTACGCTACGCATACCTTCACAGGTATTGCGTTAACATGGTGGAATACCTATCTAGAGCAAGTGGGACAAGATGCTGCTTACGCACTACCGTGGTCAGCATTCAAGCACTTGATGAACGAGAAGTACCGTCCCAGAACCGAGGTCAATAAGCTCAAGTCAGAACTTAGAGGGTTACGAACACAGGGATTCGATATTACTTCGTACGAAAGACGATTCACAGAATTGTGCCTATTGTGTCCGAGAGCGTTCGAAGATGAGGAAGAGAAGATCGACGCGTTTGTGAAAGGGTTACCGGAGAGAATCCAAGAAGATATAAGTTCACACGAGCCTGCCTCCATACAAAAGGCATGTAGAATGGCTCACAAACTAGTGAACCAGATTGAGGGAAGAATTAAAGAACAGGCAGCCGAAGAGGCCAACGTGAAGCTAGTAAAAAGAAAGTGGGAGGAAAACAGTGATAAGAGTCACCAATACAACAACAACTATCCCAACAATCGCAACAACAACAAACGGTACAACAACAACAACAACAACAACAACAACAACTACCACAATCATCCTAACAACAATAACAACCGCAACAACAACAACAATCAGAAGCAGCTATGCCAAAGGTGTGAAAAGTATCATTCGGGGTTCTGCACCAAATTTTGCAACAAGTGTAAAAGAAATGGTCATAGCGCGGCGAAGTGTGAGGTCTACGGACCAGGGATTAACAGAACGAAAGGAACAAATGGTGTCGGAACGAGTAATGGCGGAGCAAGTAGTGTCGGAGCAAGTTATGCCAATGTAGTTTGTTATAAATGTGGAAAACCGAGCCACATTATTAGAAATTTCCCGAACCAGGAGAACACGAATGGACAAGGCCGCGGAAGAGTTTTCAATATTAATGCGGCAGAGGCACAGGAAGACCCGGAGCTTGTTACGGGTACGTTTCTTATTGACAATAAATATGCTTATGTTTTATTTAATTCGGGTACTAATAGAAGCTATATGAGTAGAGATTTTTGTGCTAAATTAAGTTGTCCATTGACGCCATTGGATAGTAAATTTTTACTCGAATTAGCAAACGGTAAATTAATTTCAGCAGATTATATATGCCGGAATTGAGAAATTAAACTGGGTAGCGAAATATTTAAGATTGATTTGATACCAGTAGAGTTAGGGAGTTTTGATGTAATAGTTGGCATGGACTGGCTGAAGGAGATGAAAGCAGAGATCGTATGTTACAAAAATGCAATTCGCATTGCACGAGAAAAAGGAGAACCCTTAATGGTGTACGGAGAAAAGGGCAACACGAAGCTACATCTTATTAGTAATTTGAAGGCTAGCACACGTCGAGAAAGTACAAACTGAAGAAAAGAGCATCAATGACGTTCCCATCGCAAAAGAATTTCCCGATGTATTTCTGAAAGAATTACCGGGATTACCCCCACATCGATCCGTTGAATTTCAAATAGATCTTGTACCAGGAGCTACACCAATAGCTCGTGCTCCTTACAGACTCGCACCCAGCGAGATGAAAGAACTGCAAAGCTAACTGCAAGAACTATTAGAACGTAGTTTCATTCGACCAAGCACATCAACATGGGGAGCTCCTATTTTGTTTGTCAAGAAGAAGGATGGTACATTTAGGTTATGTATTGACTACAGAGAGTTGAACAAACTTACCATCAAAAATCGTTATCCACTGCCGAGAATTGACGACTTATTTGATCAACTACAAGGCTCGTCGGTTTATTCGAAAATCGATTTACGTTCTGGATATCATCAAATGCGAGTAAAGGAGGATGATATTCCAAAAACTGCTTTTAGGATGCGTTATGGTCATTACGAGTTTATGGTTATGCCGTTTGGATTGACTAACGCACCAGCTGTGTTCATGGACCTTATGAACCGAGTGTGTGGGCTATATCTTGACAAGTTTGTCATTGTTTTCATCGATGACATACTTATTTACTCAAAGAATGATCAAGAGCACAAAGAACATTTGAGAAAAGTGCTAGAAGTATCGAGGAAAGAAAAACTGTACGCTAAGTTTTCAAAGTGTGCATTTTGGTTGGAAGAAGTTCAATTCCTCGGTCACATAGTGAACAAAGAAGGTATCTAGGTAAACCCGACAAAGATCGAAACCGTTGAAAAGTGGGAAATCCCAAAAACTCCTAAGCATATACGTCAATTTTTAGGATTGGCTGGTTACTACAGAAGATTAATCCAAGATTTCTCCAAAATAGCAAAACCCTTGACTGCATTAACGCATAAAGGGTAGAAATTTGAATGGAAGGATGAACAAGAGAAGGCGTTTCAGTTATTGAAGAAAAAGCTAACTACGGCACCTATATTGTCATTGTCTGAAGGGAATGATGATTTTGTGATTTATTGTGACTCATCAAAGCAAGGTCTCGGTTAAGTATTAATGCAACGAACGAAGGTGATTGCTTATGCGTCTAGACAATTGAAGATTCACGAGCAAAATTATACGACTCACGATTTAGAATTGGGTGCTGTTGTTTTTGCATTAAAGAATTGGAGGCATTATTTATATGGGGTCAAAAGTATTATATATACCGACCACAAAAGTCTCCAACATATATTTAATCAGAAGCAACTGAATATGAGACAATGCAGGGGGATTGAACTGTTGAATGATTATGATTTTGAGATTCGATACCACCCGGGGAAGGCGAATGTGGTAGCCGACGCTTTGAGTAGAAAGGACAGAGAACCTATACGGGTAAAAGCTATGAATATAATTATTCGTACTAACCTTACTACTCAAATAAAGGAGGCACAACAGGGGGTTGTAAAAGAAGGAAAGTTGAAGAATGAGATACCCAAAGGATCAAAGAAACATCTTAATATTCGGGAAGACAGAACCCGATATAGGGCTGATAGAATTTGGGTACCAAGGTTTGGAGATGTGAGGGAAATGGTACTTAAAGAAGCACATAAAACCAGATATTCAATACATCCCGGAGCGGGGAAGATGTATAAAGATCTCAAGAAACACTTTTGGTGGCCGGGTATGAAAGTCGATATTGCTAAATATGTAGGAGAATGTTTGACGTGTTCTAAGGTCAAAGCTAAACATCAGAAACCATCAGGTCTACTGCAACAACCTGAAATCCCAGAATGGAAATGGAAAAACATTACCATGGATTTCATTACTAAATTGCCAAGGACTGCAAGTGGTTATGATACTATTTGGGTAATAGTTGATCGTCTCACCAAGTCAGCACACTTCCTGCCAATGAAAGAAGATGACAAAATGGAGAAGTTGGCGCGATTGTATTTGAAGGAGGTTGTCTCCAGACATGGAATTCCCATCTCTATTATCTCTGATAGGGATGGTAGATTTGTTTCAAGGTTCTGGCAGACATTGTAACAAGCATTGGGGACT